>NC_051161.1:75930382-76005382 GCF_013339745.2 Dermacentor silvarum
CATTTTTTCCCCTTTCGCCAGCTGAACCGTTCAGGAGTCATCGGTTGTGAGCAGCATAAAATCGAAATTACGAACAGCATCATCAAGGTAATGCATTGCTCGTCTGCACTTCCTTGTGACGACCAAAACTCGGCTTCTGAGCGTACTCCAGAAAAGAAAAAGCACCTTACGCTGCGGCTACGCTACGTGCATTTTGCGCGCTGTGATGCAGTGCAGTGTTTCATTTAAAGCTATAGTTGCAATAAAAGCTTGGTGTACGTTGCTGCATGGTTTGCGTGTGTAACTGAAGAATTACCTAAATTATTATTGCATTCAAATATACATATATACGATCTTCACCAGTCCAAGCTATGATTTTCCATGCTACAAGCTACTGCCCTCATCATACATAATCGCCCAACGTAAGAACTTTTTTCTTGATCACGAACAAGTTTATAATATATTTTATAAATTTATAATAACCCCAATACGGTCAAGGAAATTGAACCAAAGAATGTTAGTTGTACGAATATCAATATTTATGCCATTGTCTTTTACATCCCTTCAAGCCAAAGTATTTCTCTTGCGCATTCCGTGGTATAAGAATACGCCCTGCACGTTCGCGTACAGCCCCTACATACTACTGTATACATCTATTCTGCAAAGCAAACTTCGCCTTTCTCGTTTTAGAAGAAGTGATGAAGGACTATTTCGTCCATGTAGAATTTGCACTTCTCCTCGTAGACTCAGGTTTAACGTGCTTACTGAACTAAACAGCGTTAATAGCAATTATATTCTTGAATCTCAAACGGGGAAACAAACAGGTGACAGAAAAGGCAAGTACGTTACCTTCGCAAGTGACAGAGCTCTGCTGCGTTCAAAAAATTGTAACTGTCTATGATGCCACTGTGAATGTGGTTTTCAGTTTAAATACTATGGTAAATATGCCGCAGTTGCAATGTAACGTGGCCGCAGCAGCAGACGACGAGCGCCGCCTGCGACAAACCCCCGACTGCAGCGCCAATTTTGTCGTCATGATGCGGAGAAGCGCTGAACTACTCTTCGTGCCCGGCGGACGGCACACCTACCCATCTACCCACCGTAATTCTGGCTCTCCAAGAACGGTGCCAATCCGAAGTCACAATATACCGGCATTCCCATGGATACCACAGCGCAGCAGCGCCAGTTTTCCCTCTAGGTAATATAGTGAGAAACTCTATGCGTAATAGTAACCTCCTTGGGTCTAGCACGCCCAGTATGCAGTACGTTTCGCGTCTGGTATTGACCACGAGATCGAGCAGATTGGCTGCCTGGCGAGCACTGGCTTAACCACGCATAGTGGCGATTGTGGCGCGCGTTGTCTGCTAGGCACAACGTGTTTATCTATTCTGTACGGCATGGATATCGTTAAAGACCGTTTATTCCATGGCTGAATGGCAGTCGTAAATGCTAGTATGTATTTTTCACGGTTTACAAAAGCATCTAGCCTTGCGCGATGTCGTATTTTTGCTGCAGTAACACCAGTGCCTGCCCATGTCGAGCGCGCGATGTGTGATTGCCGCACCTTCCGCTCACCACAGTCATATCAATGTTGTTATCGCTTCGTGCTTCGTGTACGAAAAAAATTCACGTAGACACTCCCTGGGAGTTGTCTAAGTATGCGTATCCTTTGTGCCACTTGCTCATCTCCAAGCCGCCCAGTGTCATTATCGGGGTTATGAAACTTGATCCGGCAAGCACAAATGATAGCGCCGCGGTGACATGAACTGGTGCGGACTGCGGCGCAAGATACATTGTGATACAATGTGATAACGCAATTTCTTAACTCCACGTGCTACTCGTGGCGGCGACAGGTGCGCTGATGACGTTCCGATCATTATAAGCCGTTATTGCTCTGTAGTTACATAAATATCTGCGTTGAACCATTATGAACCTTGACCATGCGTACTCCGCCGGCGGTTGCATATGCCACGACCACGCGGGCCGCATCTTGTAGTGGAGGGCTGCGGATTAATTTTGACCACCTGGGGTTCTTTAGCGTGCACTCCAACGCAAGCACACGGGCGTTTTTGCATTGTCGCCTCCATCGAAATGCGGCCGCCGCGGCCGGGATTCGATCTCGCGATCTCGTGCTCAGCAGCGCAACGCCTTAGCTGAGTGAGCCACCGCGGCGGGTAAGACGAAATTCGCTACACAAAATGAAATATACCATGAAATTCAGGTGACAATCAAGATGCAGAACAGAACTGTACTTCCGTAACCATGCGCGTTTTGCTCTCTTTTTCGTCTTGACTACATAGGGCTTCTTTAACATATCGACTGTGATTCAGCTACCAAAATAAATTTCGCTTTCTTTCGAGCGTGAGCAGCCGCAGATGTATTGGTGACAAAACCTGAAGGCTTCGTCGTTATCTTCTTGCGCCCGTGGGGGTCATATTTGCGCCAATGTGAAAATTTTTTCTCCCTTTTTTAAGCAAGCTCCGATTTCTTAACTCCATAAAGGTACATCTCAGTAAGACACATCGAGCGGTCAGGGCGTTGAGCAGGGCCGGTATTTTGTAGCGATGCGTTATGGTTTATTCTATACTAGTCGTATCATCCACCGCTCACGGCCGGCCGATGCCGTTGATAACGTGATTACAACACCCGAAGCCCGCCCTATCGGTGCGCCTCTGACTGCAATAATCGCTGTGTCCGCTAGTGCCGCTACCGTAAACGTCTCCGGTAACCCGGTTTTTCTTATAGGTAACACGTTTCCATATACACGCACGAAACATAATTAGACAAATCAGTTGGAGAGCAAACGCGACATCTTCCGTCGCGCGAAAGGCCGTGGGGGACGCGAGGAAGGGAGCGGAGGCGACGTTTAGCTGCGGCACCAAAAGCGTATCTAGCGACCAGGCGCAAGGGGAACTGGTGACTCAATCACAGTCTGAGAAGATTTTACATAAAAGGCATGCGCTGCCGGTGTTTTGTTTCATCAAAATTGTTTATGGGCTGTCATTCTCAAAATTCTGAGGAGCTGTTAAACTTGGACATGTAGCAGCACCAGCAACGCGCAGAACTAGGGACCGCGGTGGTGTTTTTCCCGCGTTCGCACCGAACGCGCACGGCGTTGTTGACGTGTTTATGAAGAACGTGCCAACCTTTCCTGTACACCCTATGGCGGTGTACCGTAGCGACCGTAAGGCCACGGCCACTGGATAAAAAAAGGTGTTTTATTCAGCGGCCGTGGTAAGGCTATGGTCACTGTAGTCACTAAATAAATGAAAACCACCGGATCACATATATTTCTAATTCTTTAATAGTTCAAATAACCAATTACACCATCACATCTTAATAGTCATAATGGGAAATACATAATTTCGATAATAGTACAGCTTCGCTGGTCTACCATCCCCCCCCCCCCAGTGGAAGGGCTGACAGTTTTTTTTTCTCTCTTTTTTCTCTATTTACTTTCTATTGTGTGTCCATATTTATATGTGCATATGCGACCGACATAATAAGTTGAAAGTTAGCACTTGTCCGTGTTGTATGTCCCTTGTCATTCGTTGAATTTGTGTGCTAAACTAAGTAAATGGGAAACCGGCAAGCCCAAGCCTCTGCGTCACTGAATTAGAGCTTTAGTATAACACTTGTTATTCCATGCGTTCATCGCTATCCGCTTAAATCACAGTCAGTTTGTTGTCTTATTAACAGTTTCCTTATGCGCACAGTGCAGACACATGCATCCAGAAGTCTGTTTTTTTTCCCGAGGAGTACGGAAGAAAGTCTGCAAAACAAAACTATCACAGTGCTCGGCCAATGCGAGAAATGAGCCTTGTCACAGAATCAATCTCTCCCTCCATTCCACACCCTTCACTCTTATTGATCTCTGCCTGACTTTTCTGTTGCTTTTTACTTTCGGTTGTAATCGGCGCGTATCTCTTCCTGTGGCTAACAAATACTGACGATTAGGTTTTACGAAATATCCTAAATAGAAACACTTCGCGAACTCTGCCAACACAATTCGCCTATACCGTCTATAAACTGGTTCCGAGCTTTCGTGAAAGATGCGAAGTGCCGACAATTCATCACCTGGTTTGAGACACCATTGCTCACCTCTAGACGGGCTATCTTTCTGTGTCGAGCCTTTGCTTCTCGAACAACCTTTTTCTTTGTGGGTGTGAGTGTGTCAAGGAGATTAAAAAAAGTTTTTTTTTGCAACCTCCTTGGAGTGTGTGTGTTACCTGATCCCTGTTTGCCTTATAGCCGACATACCGGCAGGTTTTTATCCCCGGTAAGATGAAGCACTCTGGATTTCTTCGGAGCCTATATTTTCTGATGACCATTGTTCTGGAGAAAGAACGCGGTGTTTTAATATCGTGAACTCGTGGAGGTAAAATCTAGGCAGGCGTACGGCCATGCAGGATGAAATCGAACAAGAAATGCCTGGAGTTTCGCGACCAGTAAGGCCCACTAACATTACTACTTAGTCCAGCAGAAACACGCATTTACACATAAATGAACGGTCACATTGCACACTTAATGTTGAATGTGTACAACATGTATGGTTATGTAAATTGGTGATGTAGCGGATGCAATTTGAATAATTATTTAGTGATGACATGAGATGTGCTTATACAAAAATTGATATCCATATTTAGAGAACACACATATGGAAATCATGAGTGTATGCATATTAATATACATTCAATAAATACTTGTAGTTTCCTAGCTACAAAAATCAGGCTCACCGGAAAAACAAGCCGTACACGGCCATCAGCCACCGACGCGTAGCGGCATGACCACTGGGGATGATACTCCTCTTTCTGAGGAAGAATAATTTATCTCATGGAAGTGAGAGTAGAAATAGTAGAAGCGTTCCGTATATACCATACGTGGAATAAAAGGCTTTCATATTGTCCGCAACCGTTGCTATTTCTGGTAGTAGCGTTTCCTTTATTATATGGCCCCAAATGAGGAATTCTTCCTGACGGTGCCTTTGCCGTCACCCGCCTTCGTCATTTGTTTGCGAGCTGCCACGAACAAAGAGTGGCAATGCTGTTATTCCCTAGTTTCGTGACTGCCTTCGCTCTAGCCAATCTCTGTCGCCATTATACTATTCTATGTATCTCCTCTCCAGACTCTCCCACGTGAGTACAAACGTAAGCGCAGCAGCTTCTGAAATGGTTTTGCGGGAAGCTCACGCCCCGAAAGGGCTTTGTGTCGATTATCAGAGAGCTCTCGTTGGAAAGAGGTGTGCTTTCTGACGCCCCCTTTCTCCTCTTCCACGCGCCATGCCATTTAGATTATACACGTTCTTAACTAACTCCGGTGGTGGCGTGCAAAACTTCAGCGGCAGCAGTAATAGAAAAGTCGAAGGAAGAGGAAAACAAAACTTCACTTTAAAGGCGCAGTATCTCCAGGACACCCGAGGAGCAGACCTCCTGCAGGATCCCATCTGGAGCCAACTAATGCTGCTGGTTGGAGTCCGCCAAGGTCGGAGCGTACCGATGGGTGCATTCGCATACAAAATAAACTGTTGGCTGTCGCGAACAGCAGATTTTGTACAACGCGGGCACGCGGAGGCGCTAGGCACTGACGGACTCACGGACCAGTTTTCGAACAGTTTTCGAACAGTTTTCGAACTAGGCGCTGGAGTAGTAGCGCTAGTTTTCGAACTAGCGCCAGTGCGCCTAGTTTTCGGCGCCCTGTTACGTGCTTTTTCCCGCACCCACATAGCATGTGTCACTCATGTACATGGATATTGGATTCAATACGGAACATCACGGCGAGAACAGCGAAAATTTGCCTGAAGTGTCGATATAATTGCTGTCGCCATAAAGCGAGGAATCGAAAATTGTCAGCGAAGAGTATATATATATATATATATATATATGGGTATGTTTCGGAAAGCTGGTCAGGCCCCTGCCCCCGGAAAAATGAAAACTTTACGCCTATGTAGCACACAATGGGTGAGCCCTCATCTTCCCTCCTCTGGAACAGACAGCCGGATTTCACTACTGATTGGCTGACACAAGCCCTGGTATTCATTACGTATTTGGCGAACCGGTGTATAGGTAACTGCGATACTGTCGGAACCAGACGCAAGGATGCAGGGAGGAACGGGAGTTGCTATAGCTTCAGGCAAGAAGGCAACCTAGAACAATAGCGAAATTATTCGTTGAGTTTAACGTTCTGAAACAGCACTTGATGGTGGCGATTTTTATTTACATTTCCTTTGAAATGGTGCAGGGACAACTACTCCTTTAGTCTGCTTGATTTAATCCGGTTTTACTGTATCTATCGTTATTTAGCCTTTTATCTGTCTGATCTCGATATCTGTCTGATCTCGATCCTTACTTTCGTACTTGAGACCTCTGTCAATATACTGTATCCTCTCCCACAATTGCAATGACTCCTGTTTTCTCAGTCTCTTCCCTGCTTTTCTTCCACCAATACTCGAATCATCTCTTCCTTATCTCGACTGCTGACCAGTTAATCCTCCATCTTTGAATCACTATGCTTCCAGAATGTGGACACTCCCAGCGGGTCTCGCTGGGTCATTTCTTGGCATGCCATAACGATGTGACATCTCATTTCCGGGCTTTTCTATTTTTATTTCTTTTTTTATGCAGCACACACGTCTCACCCTGTGGCGCTTATTTGCTCCGGCATGTTTTTATCCTCAGACAGCCAGCTCGGGCCTCAAATAGCAAGGCAATCCCCTTCAGGTGATCATACAGATTTCACCTCCTGATTTTTTCTTGCGGTTTTTGTATGTCTACATGGTCTTTAGTGTTTCCATCCTTTGCATACAATTTGCATCCGCTTCATCGGAGTTTGCTGAAAGTCATGGCTGCGGCCATCCGATTAGCCAGGTCTTGCTATTTTAGCCCCTCATTCGAGAATTCTACCTGTAAACAAAGGCCTAAGCGACGGTTCCCGCTATAGAAAGTACTGAAGCAGTTTGCATGCAGAGACTTAAATCTATGCGCGCATATGCATAGGTTTGAATCTGTGAGAAGGGCTCCTAGCGAAGTTGTTTTCTTGTTCACAAAGCCGTTCAAAACTTCATACGTTTGCGCCACTAAAATCCAATTTATTGTTTTATACAGCGAGGAAGTATGCTTGCTGGAAAACACCAATCTTGTTTAGCTAGCGAGCCGTATACGTTGTAGTCGCAGTTTTCTGCTGACCCAGTTTCGAAGAACATCAACAACAAAGTTGGCGCTACTCGTATAATACACTTGTTTTGCAGTCGACTCGCCGCACTTGGGCTCTTACTTCTGTTTTGCGCCTACCGCATTACAGGAAGTGAAGGAAACAATGCATGAATTTCACATGTGGAGGCGATAGCGTCGGTGTTGCTGCTGGGTAAAAAAAAAAAAATAACGCTCGAGGAACAAGGGCACCGCTGTCACTATACTATAAAATTTAGTTGCTAGCTTTCATCATTGTCATTATATTTTTTTTACCTTTTTTTGATTGGATGCTGCCCATAGTTGCCCTATTAAACTCCTTTTTCTTAAGTTTCTCAGGGTCGCTGTGAAATTATGTTATTTGTTTTTGTCAATCAAAGCAGTTATTTACACTTTTTCGCGTACGCCATCAGGCGTGTTCGCGATTCAACACTGCACTCTACGCGTTTCGTGATCTTTGTCCTCGCCCAGACATTCACTTGCTCGAATGCGTATGGCTTGTAAGGTGTTGAACGGCTATTACGGATGCTTATTCTGTCCGTAGTCGAATGCACAGCGGTGCGACGTCCGAATCTTGCTGATGGGGCCTAACGATCGAGTGGTACGACATTCAGCGGCCCTCTCTGCAAACCACTTCAAGCCGGCGGAACGCTGGAACATTTTCGTAGTGTAGAGTACTTAGAAAGCGGCAACATCCGTCGCTGTCGCAAGAAGGTGTTCGCTCAGTAGTGCATATCTTGTAGTGCAGCACCCTGCGTGATGCGGGGCGCTCCGACTAAGACAGACCTCAAACGGCAGAAGGAAAAGGGGTTTGTGTTTGAGTTTCTTTGTAAGAACCTTTTCTTTTCTCGTATATTCAAATTACAATCCGGCGCTATCATGTCTACAGGGTGTGTGTAAATCATACTCTGAGAATTTTCAAAGGCATTTTACTTTGAGAAATTCAATTAATTCAGTAACGTATATGCCCCACGCGGAGAGCCCGTGTGGTTCGAGATACCTGGTTGGGGATGATTTTTCTGCAATGCAGAATGCCGCTGACGCCGACACCGGAATTTTCTGCGACTCCGGGTCCTTAACGCAATCGTGTGAATATTGTGGTATGCAACATGGTGGATTCGTGGGAATCCTGGGTAGCGTGAAGCATGGACGAAAGAAAAACAATAAGACTTTGAGGGGAGCGTCACGTGACAATCTTGAAGCATAGTCATAAAAAATCACCGCCCCTTCCATTCCGTGAAGATGATTGAACAGCAAAGTTGTGCATTCGTGGCCGCTTGGCTGGCCCGAACGGCGGCACTTGCGGGGACGGGACGCGTCGGCGTCCATGGGCGACGGCGTTCCTAGCGCGTTCCTCACGCTTTTTTTTTTCTACGACGTTCCCAGACAAGAGTCCTGGACCAAAGCTCCGTATATAACTAACACTAACGCGAACTCCTCTCACACCCCACTCCTCCGTTGACCTACGTTTTTCCTACACCGCCATTGGTTGGCGCACGTCACGCTCTCCCCCTCAAACGCGAGTATTGGACGGTGCGACTTACGTCAACCCCCCTCCCCGTTCTGCTTTTCATCCGTACCACCTCACAGCATTCTCACAGGGGGAAAGGGGTCACCCAACCCCTTTCCGCCTGTTGAGCTCTTCTTTTCTTCTCCTCTCCCGCTAGGTCACGTGGCCCCTTTTTAGCGGCGTTCGACAACGACGGCACAAGGTCCGCATAAACAGCTTCGCTATAATAAGAAAGACGAGTAATCACTGAAAAAGCCCCCGCTCGTGATGACAAGTTGTCGTTTCCAGTCAGCCCACTCGTTTGCGCAGTGCTCATCGTGTGCTTGTCAGTTGCGCTGTTCGGAAGTAAACCACATGGCTGATCGTGCGGATACTTTGGAGTTAGTATATTGGGCTAGTGTAGAGTGGGATTGTTTTCAGTGTGAAGCACTTTACGGGCCGGGGCTGTAGGAGTGTAATGTGATCTCATGTCGTCGTTGCCCCGTGCAAGAACAGAGTCAAAACAAGAGCAGAATTGGTCAAAACCATTTCAAAATAAACTAACATGATTCAGAATAATGTAAAAGATAGAAATAATCAAGCATTAAGCGGATTAATTAGCAGAAACTCGTGAAAATCATGAAAATCTTGTAATGTGATCTCATGTCGTCGTGGTCATGGACAGCAGGACTTTGGCTCCATGTGCATGTAAGTTTGGATCCATGTGCGTGGCGGTTTTCCAACATTTGTGCCTTAGCACAGGTGTCAAAACGGATGACGGATTGCTCAACACAAGGTAAACACAGGATAAAACAAGATAAACGCAAGGAAAACGAAAACACGAGGCAGACACTGGCTAATCACTGCTTCGTACTTCCCCATCTTTCACGTTGAGTGGAACTGCATTACCGCCGAATTCACCAAGGCCACTGTCCCGTACCGGTACCCAGTTTTTTTTTCAAGGTATCGAGGAGTAGAAATGCATCAGATACGGCGAGCAGAAAGTCAGCTGCACGGTCTGCAGAAATTGGCGGCAACTCCGAGGTCCAGTGGAATATTCAAACCTTCCACGCACCAAGCCATGTGTAAAACTTCAAACAGGGCGAGGACGACGAGTAGAAGAATCGAAAACAAACAAAACAGGACGAGTGCTGTACCGCAAACTGGAAATTCTAGTTGGCAGTACAGCCCTCGTCCTCTGTGTTTGGTTTTAATAAGAAACGAAAGAAACAGCTACATGATGGCGTAGCAAAAGTGAACTCTGCATTGAATGCGCCAGCCGAGAGTCACGACAAGGTAAGCTGTATCATCCAGTCGGACGCAGCAGCTATCATTGTCATATACCAAAAATCATTCTACGTCCTGTCAACATCACATCTGATTAACAGAACATATGACTTACCGAAGCTCATTGGGCACTCTTGGGATATATAAGCAAGAACTCCGCATCTTCGTTGTTATTCTGTTATCAGTGCACTCTGAACATGGTAACGTTCATAAACTAATAAACGCTTATAAAATTTAAAAGTAACATACATAGACCGTTGTCACACGGCAAATGTAATGTCATTCGCAGCGAATGAGATTACGTGTCAATGCCATTTTTGGGGCTCATACACGGGCATGGTGAATGACATTCGCAGCTAATGGCATTCGCCCATTTAATGTGTTTCCCGAACTCATGCACGCGCGACTTGTGTAATCTCAACGACAGGGGCTTCGCAAAAAATTTCAAAATCGATAAGTTCAAACGAAATGTAATATATTTTCAAATAATCTTGCAATGTTTACCATTGTATTGCTAACAATATAGTGAATATATGTAAACAAGAAGCACGATTTGTAAGGTTTTACTATCATAGCAGCCTGCCGATAAACATTGCCATAAATTGCGAATGCCATTTTGTATACCCGTGTAGACTGGGAACGCAAACCACAATGACATTAGATATGAATCTAATTTACGGCAAATGACATCACATGTGCCCCGTGACAAGCCCGAAAATGCACGCAAAGTTCCTCAAGCGGCCAGTACGCGCGGCAGTTCTGCGTATATTCGCGGGCTTCTTTCACACTCGGAAAAACGCATTTATGTAGCACGTATTGAGCAACAGGGAGCTGTATCGGGAGTTTTTCATGTTGCTCTACAACTTTCTCATTGACACTTTGATAATTGGGACAGTACTTCTCGAGTCAGATAATTATTTAAATTACGTAATTAAATCTCAGTAACAAAAAATTACTGGCGGCTACTCCACTGTACTGGAAACAATACGCACTAGGTTTGCTTCGCGCGCTGTTCCTATTTTTTTAAATCGTGGTGCATGATAGCTGGGACACCCTGTATATACGACTTCATGAAATTGCGCACTTCTACTACAAGTTTACCTGTTTCGAGTGCAGGAACCTCACAACGTTAATGTCTTGTATTTCTTTGCTTTTTTTTTTTAGACTGGCGAGTCTTTTCTTTCGGTTGTATAATACGTGTGCCCCTCGTCAGGCGGTATTCTATCATCGAGTAAACAAGACAAATGACAAGAAAACCGTGGTAGGTGACACACGAGTGCACAATCTCGGGGGCATGCCTGACAAATATCACGTGCTCTCGAATGCGTCTTGTTTGAAAGACGTGGGGGAAAAAAAATTCTTCTTGTGCTACTGGGCTTGGATGAGGAACCTCACTACTCTCCTTGCCTTTTTTACTGCTTATTTCGGTGCTCTAGAGTCACTGCGGGAAGCACTATTTTATAATTTCTTGTGCCGACGTTTCGTCCTGTCTTCCTTTATAGCCTCGTTCCTGTATACACGAAGTGCTGCATGGAACTGAAAGCATGGTTGGTTTAAACTAGAGCTCTTGCAAAACACCAAATTCTTAACTTCTCCTAACCAACGTGCTTGCTAAAAGCAGAGATTTGGAGTTCAGTGATACAAAATCCCGCCGGTGGCTCCATGGAACCGAGTCTGTTAGCACGGCGATTCGCTGGATCCGCCCGTGTGGAAAGGCGCTTCATTTGCAGTAGCCGGTGACGAGACGCTCTTTAGATCATCGTAACTGCTTAAACCTTTGCCGCACTTGCGCTGTCTCTTCCTGAGCAATACTTCAGTCGCACCTTTTCTCGCTTTGTATTTCTTGTTTTGCTTTCTTTGTCTTTTTCTTTCTCCGTGTATGTCGCAGATTCTGTGAGGTGGATAAAATAGCGGCGCACTTCACGCGAAATATATTAGTTTAAAAGTTTTGACAAGCTTCTTACCTTGGCTCGAGAAAGAATTTCGACATAAATCGGCATCAGTATACCCGCAGCATAATGTGCTTAAGACCTTTCAAGCGTGTTTTCTTCAAAAATACGGCAAGAGAA
Source organism: Dermacentor silvarum (assembly GCF_013339745.2). Lineage (NCBI taxonomy): Eukaryota > Metazoa > Arthropoda > Arachnida > Ixodida > Ixodidae > Dermacentor > Dermacentor silvarum. Next base: position 75,942,391 of record NC_051161.1, read on the forward strand.
GCAGCTGAGCGAAACAAAGACGGTAACTACCAGACCCGCCCGGGTTGCTCAGTCAGCTAAGGCGTTGCGCTGCTGAGCATGAGGTCGCGGGATCTAATCCCGGCCGCAGCGGCTGCAATTAGATGGGGGCGAAATGCAAAAAAAAAACGCCCGTGTACTTGCGTTGTAGTGCACGTTAAAGAACCCTAGGTGGTCAAAATTTGTCCGGAGCCCTCCACTACGGCGTACCTCATAATCAGAAGTGGTTTTGGCACTCAAAAACCCCAGAAAGATGGGGGGTACTCCTAGTAGATCTTTATCCACTAGAGATTTCTGCAGCACCGTTTGTGTTGTGTACTAACTCTTTGTGGCTGTGAGCTGAAGAGTGCATGGTCCTTTCCCTAGCGGCAGTCGTGTGCGATAGGAAGATAAAGGCAATTTTGCGCGTGCTGTAAATAAATGCAGAGCGCATACTTGGCTTCTTCCCAAAATCCCTATCACATATCACCTTTCACCACAGAGAGGACTATGACGATAGGGTTTATGGGAACCTCATGTATTGACTTTAGCACGTGGGCTTGCAAAACACTGTGTTTATCGATTCAAGCTACCTTGTAACTTTATAAATTTTTTGACAGAATATCGATCTCTAAACGCATAAATTCGCAATGGTTATGGATGTACGCAGACACTCATTGCTTTATTTTGTAGGAAAAACTATATACCATTACTTCTAAACTTAGAAAAATTTTTGTCATTATTATCATCGTCGTATTTCATTTTCTCTGCAGAGCGATGACCTTTCCTAGCGATCTCCAGCTTTAGCCCTGCCTTGCGCCAGGTGGCCCTATTTAATGCCTGTTATTTCCTAATTTCAATGTACCACCTAATTATCTGCCGTGCACGACTGCGCTTTCCTTTCCTTGGTACCTATCTTGTAATTCTAATAGACTACCGCGGTTATCTGTCGTACGCATTGCTCTATTTTTTTCCTCCTAATCGTCAACTAGAATATTGGCCACCCCCCTTTTCTCTCTAAACTACACCGCTGTCTTCCTGTCTCTTAAGGTTGTCATTTTTCGTTACATCGCTCGTTGCGCAGTCTTCAACTTTTTCTCAAGCTTCACTGCCAAACTCCTAGTCTTTGTCCCATATGTTAGTACAGTTAGTAGGCAATGTTTGTACGATTTCTTTTCAAGGGTAGCGGTAAGTTTTCGGTTATAACTTGGTCATGCCCGACGTATGGGCTCCAACTCATTTTTATTTGCGCGTAAACGTCCATCTCATGGTCAAGTACACCTGTTCTTTATTGACCTACATAAGTATACATTTGAAAGGATTCTAGGGGCTGGCTGCCAATTGCAAATTCTCGTTCTCTTGCTAGGCTATTCAACATTACTTCAGTAACCTTAGTACTTATCCTTCGTACTGCCCAGTGGTTCCGGTGGTAACTTAAGGATAGCAGCTCCAGAGTTATCTTTAATACTTTTTCGAAGAAACTCTATGGCTCAGGGACACCACTCTTGGAGTACAGAAGCGTGGCCAGCCGCTCTTAATGCTTGAGTTAGCTGTCACTTGGATAGTTCACACTGTGAAAAGTCGGCAACAATATCGAAGGCCTAATGTCTGTCGTATTGCTAGCTATTAAAAAACGCGCACTCAGCAAATATAAACCATCATTGTCGTTAGTGACACGTAATGTTTTTATCGTGCTGCTCTTGACGAGACGCTATATGTTTTCTCGCTTACAGAAGCAAAACAAAAATGCACTTAATCTTTCTTGGTGACAGATAATAAAGTGCATTAACATATTCAGTGGTCAGAAACATTTAGTACTTTTATATCAGTGATAAGATAACGGTGACATTAGTGACATTGCCGGTTATATTCCTTCTAGAGTGAATATCGCGCGTACCAAGGCGCCTATAAGGTTCAGTAAATAAATTACCACTAAAGCTAAGGAAAGCCATTTCTTGGTGTGTAAGAGTAGTCGAATACATCCAAACATGGCGTGTTTTACTTTGTCAGTATCACCAGGTTAATAAATATTCAGAGCCCTTCCACTACAGTCAAGATGGAAGCCAGCGAAGCCGTGGATGTGGTGAGTCTGCTGTAGCGAATATTGCCCCCACGATGAGAATGGGCGTGTCATCGTTGGCCATCACCGAACCGAACATGTCTATTATGTACATGCCTATCATGGACTTCGCTGACGTTTTGCCTGGGCTTCGAAAGCCCTCACGCTAGAATCGGCACGTTGATGACGAGTCCTTTCAGGAGCGCGCTCGCGGCGGCGTTGCTCAAACGCGTTAAGACACGTCGTCAATTGCTCATGAATGGCTCATACCCCTTAAGCAATGGCTCATACCCCCGTAAACACGGCCTACCCATTACGATGACAGAAGAGAAGTGAAGTTCTACGCTGGAATGACGAGCGGCAACGCAGCCAGCTGCGGAAGCTGACGACGATGACAAACGCGGGAGCAGTGGCACGAGCGTGCGCTTGCCACTCGCTCGTGCTCGGCATGGCATGCAACGGCACGAGCGCAAACCGAGGGGCACCAACGAGCCAGCTGCGGAAGAAGACGACGACGCTCGAGCCAATGCTGATGATGATATTTTTTTTCTCCACGCGGACACGATCCTGGGGGAACTAGCCCTTAACAGCTTCGCTGTAAAAATGTTTCCCATTATAGGTATTACATTTCTGGGTGCGCAGCACTATACCTGAACACCTGGTTGCACTGATCATTTGGCTAAGCAAGGAGAAATGGCTAATAGCCATCTTCAATACAGATTTAGAACATACATATGTGACAGCATTGTATTCGCTCGTTCTCTAAGGCCATCTATTGTGCGTCCAACCATTTCGCTCTCCCGCGCTTCCTAAACTGAGCAGATCACGTCTCCTCCAACGTTGAACACACGTGTTCCTTGGCTCAGTCTCTGTGCATGCCGCAGGTTTCGTGACTTGCTATATTTGGGACGAGAGCTGCGCATGCGCCGTCGCACGCAGGTAAGCATGGTGGTGGTGATGATGGCGGCAGCGCGAACGCACCTGGAGTGTCGTTTTAATTTTCATCGCAATAAAAAAAAGATCCTCAAAAAAATTTTGCGCCCATTGTCAGTTGTCTCAGCCAACAGCAAGAGTCCTCTCTGAACTCTAAAGCAACCGACGAACAGTGAAAGATCGTTCAGAAAAGCAGTCGCAAACACAAACGATGGCTCTTGTTTTCGGTCACAGTCACAATATAGTCACAGCGAGCACTCGCATCCAACTTGCTTCTACAAGTAAGCGCACCATCCTGTTTGCGTTAAATATGCGGTCTAGGTAATTTCACGACTGCAGTTTTCACCAGAAACCTGAAAATTCCGAGCACATAACTCCGCTGGCTGAAAGAAACCCTCATAGTTGAGGAATGCTAGGCATGCAGTGGTGGACGCGCTTCTATGCGGTGTTAATTAAGAAGCCCGCATACTTTATTTCGCGCTCATTACAAGAGAGACATGCTCTGGGTTCCAGACCACCCACTAATGAGCTCACTTAGAGCTGCAAGCGATCCTTTCATGCACTCAGATTTTTGTTTGCACGTAACAGGCCATGATTAAAAAAGTACTTGCGGATAGCTTAATCCGCGTCATAATTTCTTGTTTGATTTCACCGTGGTAAACACGCTTTGATGGATTAGTCGATTGATTGATTGATTGATTCATGGTTGATTGAGCCTAATTTTCTGAACAATCGTAGGGGCTCTAGGAGACTTTACAGTTAAATGCTCGAGATTAATTTGTTTCTCCTCGAACCCTTAGGCCTCCAGCCACTCCTCGGGTACCGGACCAGGATGATTTTTTTCGCAACTATGAAGCTTTTTTTTTCGAAAAAACTTGTTTGAGTTTCCTTTGTAGCTTCGTGTTACATTCAGGTGCATGACAGTTTTCCATTTCAAAAAAATGAATGAACGTGATGTAGTGACAAAGCTTGCAATGAATAGGCACTTTTGCCTGCAAAGTGCGCCGAGCATAATGTTCCGTAGCATTTTTTTAACATTTGGCAGCAGTTGTTTGCAGCTTGATGAATTCAGTTTTTTAGTATTATTATGTGTATGGGTGGCCGATCATGCTCATATGCTGTGCATACCTATCGTAAGTTTTTGAATGCTGTTCTCAGTACTTCAGACAAATGAATCGAGGAGTTCCTATGGCCGTCGTCTTTCTAATTTTTTTTCGCTGTTGAAAGTGTCGGTGAAGTGATTTGAGTGCCAAGTCATGTTCTGAGAACGCGACTTGTCCTTAGTCCTATCGCGCGGTTAAACATTCAACTGAGTCCAGAAACTACGACGGCAAGAAAACTATAACCCATGCATACGTTTTCTTTAAACAGGAGCCTTTAGCTTGAAGCTAACTCCGGCTTCCTTATTCAAACACTTGTAAACAGCTGAAATGCTTTCATGAGACAACCGCTGCACCTATTTGAATGAATAAAATTTGTTCCATTTGAGGAACAAAGTTACATTCTAGAGGTTCTTAGGAATCCGAATTTTGGTTTGGCACATCTATTTCTACTGAAATACTTGAAAATTAAGAGGTTTAAGAAAGGACGATGATTAAAAATATATAGCTCTGCGCCGAAAAACAGATATCAAAGTTCTATAAGCTGCATCTGTTAAGCCATTTTCAGCGGACGAATGTACTATATTTATTTACAGCATACATGGAGTTATTACAATGTATACAAGTGTATTGCAAAAGTCCTAGTCACAAATCAGAGGTAATATTTGAAGTGCTGCGTAACAAATAATCTTTGTCCTCTTTGCTTATGGTGGTGATGGTATAGTGGTATATTGTAGGTGCGGGTTTAGCCTGGCGATCGAGGGCCGGCAGTTGCTGCGCCTGAGCGTCTCTTTCACTGTCACTGGGGTATTTACCGCTTGTCGAACATCTCAGTGTCTCTTAGAAACGTAAGAAGAATACGAGAAAATTGCAACGTGCCGACACGAGTATGCGAGTGTTAAGGGTGTTAAGGGTACTCTCGCGGTAAGGGGTACACAGCAAACATTCGGTACGTCCCGCATAAATAACTATGTAGGGGTATATGCCGAACATGTCCTTATTTGATATATTAGCGAGGCTTCCTCTCGACGAAGCCACCTGATTACGCAGGGCGCACGTGGCTGAGTCCAAAGCGATACAAAGTGAGCACGGATGCCTGATTTCGTGACTTGGTTGCTTTTCGGTACTTTGACTTTAAGGGTCGTGACAACGCTACGTGCTCAAGAGCGTGAGCTTTGTAATTTCCAACAATCCTAATGTTAGAGGTCACCCTCTGAAACTTTAGATTGAAGCCGTTCTTCTTAAGGTTGTAGCGCCCTCCGACGCCACAACGCGGGGTGCGTTGGTCGGCGCTGCAAAGAGAGAAAAAAAAAATATGTGCAGCGCGTGCTCGAAGCGAAAGCTCGGCACGCGCAGAGTCGTTATAGAAAGCTTGCCACGCTGGTCGTCGCAGCCACGTCGCTCGGCTCACCGCCTTCGCCCTTCTGTAAAAGTAGGGACGACGGCACGGCTCGTACGGCCGCCGTCACGTCCTCCTACAAGGTGTTTCGTGAATGACACTGGCTTGCGCGAGAACTTGCCTAATGGTAAACCACCGCAGAGTTTTTGCAATGCCGACATTGAGTTAGTAAGGTGTAGGCAGCTTGTATAGGCAGATTCTTTAGCTTTCGTATGGCAGCCCGTATTGACGAACCCCCGACAACCGTAGATGATACCATACGATTGAGCCGGCCAGACCGTGTTGCCCTCGAAGAGGGTATACAAAACGCAGGTATGCCGCAGGTACACCGCTTTGACGGACCCATCCGGTTATGCCTATATATGATTCTAGATATTAGTTGCGAAGGGCTCCAGAAGAAGATACCTGGCTTCTCCGCGTGGAATAGTGTTCCTTGAATGCAGTAACGTGCACTATAACGCAAACACACAGGCGTTTTTGCATTTCACCCCCATCGAAATGCGGCCGCCGCATTTCGATGGGGGCGACATGCAAAAACGCTCATGTGCTTGCGTTGTAGTGCACGTTAAAGAACCCCAGGTGGTCAAAATTAATCCGAAGCCCTCCACTACGGCGTGCCTCATAATCACAACTGGTTTTGGCACGTAAAACCTCACAGAGAAGAGAAGTACGTTTAAGCTGCAGGTAATATCCTCAAATCGCCCAGGCTGGATCCACCGTTTGCCGCTGTCCCAGCGCAATCCTAAGGTGCGAAGCATGTTCAATGCTGCGCAAAAATGCGAATGTGTGTTGCCGTTTATACACTAGTGACGGTTTTTGCCAGTCGAATGACTTATTTAGTCGTATCAACTAGGTGAAGAGACCCGTCGTGGTGGCTCAGTCTGCTAGGGCGTTGCGCTACTAAGCACGAGATCGCGGGATCGAATCCCGGCCGCGGCAGCCGCTTTTCGATGGAGGCGAGATGCAGAAACGCCTGTGTGCTTGCGTTGTAGTGCATGTTAAAGAACCCCAGGTGATCAAAATTTATCCGGCGTCCTCCACTACGGCGTGCCTCATAATCAGAACTGGTTTTGGCACGTAAAAACCCAGAACGAAGAAGAAGAATTAGGTGAAGAGAGCCTCAGAAGCTTGAATCCGTAGTGGGCATGACCCAGCCTCGTACACCACCTTTTCGTTCGAAGCTGGCTGAGGAAGTCCTAGACATAGCCGAAGACCTATTGTTTCTAGGTGCTCGTACTGGCTGTCCGATACGTAGTTGCATTAATTAGAGGAAGCTGTTATTGTGTCCTACTGGTAATCATCGCTAAATGTTGCCGTTGCATGAACGTCGTGCGGTTACCCCACCATATGCCAGCGACGAGCTGATTGATGCACATGGAGCCTCTGTGTTTATGATGCCGCAACGTTGTCAACAGCGCGGTGCCATTGTAGGCGGTGGTCTGGAGTAACGCACATGTATCAAAAACTTGTGACTTGTGCAGCAAAAATTCCACCTAAATTCAACTTCGAACGCTTAGGTGTTCGCTTAATTCCTGGCAATAAGACAAATGACGATTTCTCCGCGGATAGCGACAGACCAAGCGTTGACGAGTGGGCATAAATAGTGCTTACAGGTCCCTGGGCTATTTATGCTAGATGACGGTGCGGGTAGCCAGAGACGCACACATGGCAGATGTCATGTGCATATATCGACATCTTCACTGGTGTTCGAAGGCCTAATCCACGTGGGAGAGTCATGGGGAGAATAAGATTAAGGGAGATAGTACACTTCCTGATGGTACGCCGCGAAAATACGTATTAATCACTCAAAAGGTTCCCAAGACGAACTCTTATGCGGCGATCATCCAGAATCATGTAGATGAAGCGCCAAAGATAATCGTCGACACCTATCATTTTATTGCGATAGCAATTATATGGACACTCCAAAGCAGATTTCTGCCGTCGGCGTCGCCGTCGCCGTTGCCGTCGCCGTCGCCGTGAGGTTCCGTATGACGTCAATGGAGATGAAATCATCGCCGCGCGCCACCGAACGCTGTATGTGCGAGTGAAAGGGCGCGAGGGACGCGCGCTTTCACGGGGAATGAACGCACGGCGGAGAACAAAAGCGCGTTCTGCGCTGTGCTCCCTTAAGGGCTGCAGAAGTAGGCGTCTCTTTCCTCCTATACAATCACCATATATGTAGAGTAAACGTACCTTCTTCCGACGCGCGAAAGGCTGTGGGGGAGGGGCAGGGAAGGGATGCGACGTTTAGCTGCGGCACCAAGTGCCTATTTATATCAGAGGCTCCGGCAACAGTCACCAACGCTGCACGCATTTTGAGTGAACGCGGGCAAAACGCCGACGGCGTTGACAACAGTTCTGCGTGTTGCCGGTGCTGCTGCATGTCCAAGTTTATACAGCTGATAAAGCTACTATCATTACTCCGTATAGCTCTCTACAAATTTGCTATCGCAATTGATGCTTCGCCTTTCAGGTGAAACTGCGACAACTTTTTTTTGGTTGGCTGATGATGGCTGTTTGAGACACTCAGTCGTATGTCTTCGAACATCCATAAAACTGCAAGTATCGAGAAACCCTCCACACTATAATGTTCTATATGGCTACGCAGGTCTTACACGTTATCTTGAGTGCTTAGACACTGCCGAAACACAGTCACGCATGATTGGAGTTTCCGGCCCTGTTACACGTACCAGAAGAGTGTGGTGTATGTGATCTTCTCCATCAGCTTCGCTGCACAAGAGGTCAGCGACACCGGTCTGTCTGAGTCCAGGGCTGCAACATCTTTTCCTGGTTTCAGCATTCGCACCACCCATGAATTTCTCCATAAATGTGGGATGCCACCTGGGATCCACACATAAATTAAAAAAATTAAGCAGCTCACGTCTTTGCAACACCGGTAGGTTAGTGACCATCTGGTTACAGATTAGTTCTGGTCCCATCGCACCGCGACGTCGTAGGCGGCTCAACTTAGCTCGAGCTTTCTCACGGTAAAAAACAAAACAAAAATCAGGCAAGTTTGTACTCGGTAGCGCAAAGCTTAGGCACAGCACAGCTACTGCTACTGCTAGGTATGAACTTGGTTGCTGCAAGCTCTTAACATGGTTTAACTTAACTACGCATGTAGGAACGTATTCTCAAGCGATAATTTTCGGAGGGACCTTCCTTTTCGCGACATTTCGCGTGACTAGCGCTGGACGCGTCGGCGCCTACGAGCGACAGCGTTCCTGGCCTGCCACAAACGCAGGCAGGCTAACCAAGGTTGGCACAATGCCAAGAACGCTGTGGCTTGCCGACACCGAACGCGTTGGAGGCTAGCCGCTCGATATCAATGGGCCAGCTTTGCTGTGTCTTGAGCTTTGCGCCGCCTAGTGAAAGCTTTTGCCTTTTTTATTGCGATAGCAATTATATGGACACTCAAAAGCAGATTTCTGCCGTCGCCGTCGCCGTCGCCGTGAGGTTCCGTATGACGTCATTTGGAGAAGAAATCGTCGCCGCGCGCCGAACGCTGTATGTGCGAGTGAAAGGGCGCGAGGGGCACGTCTTTCACGGGGAGTGCACGCACGGCGGAGAACAAACGCGCGTTCTACGCCGTGCTCGCTTAAGGGCTGCAGAAGTAGGCGTCTCTGTTCTCCTTCACAATCACCATGTATGTAGAGCAAACGCGCCTTCTTCCGACGAGCGAGAGGCCGTGGGGGAGGGGGGGGGGAAGGGAGGCGACGTTTAGCTGCGGCACGCAGTGCCTATTTATATCAGAGGCTCCGGCAACAGTCACCAACGCCGCACGCATTTTGAGCGAACGCGGGCAAAACGCCGATGGCGTCGACAACAGTTCTGCGTGTTGCCGATGCTGCTGCATGTGCAAGTTTATACAGCTGATAAAGCTAATATCATTACTCCGTATAGCTCTCTACAAGTTTGCTATCGCAATTGATGCTTCGCCTTTCAGGTGAAACTGCGACAACTTTTTCATCTCTCCTTGCTCAGCGCGCCGCGGAGAGAAGCGAGGCAGGGATCGGGAAGGCAGGGAGCTGGTGAGGAGGAGACCGCATGCGCGTGCACGCTGTCTCCTCATCCTCTTCCGGGTTGCCATGGCTACCACGGCTACGCACCACAGATTACGGATGGCTTAAACAGCTTCGCTGATAAACGTTCATGGATAACTGAGAACGATAGCAGCGGAAAAGGGCTGTTTGTGACAGCTGAGCTGACACAGGAGTATATCCGAATAAAGTCATTCACTAGACAAGCCAGCGTCTTCCCTAGTTTGAATACGAGGATTTCAAGTGGCTTGTGTGGTCTGAACTTCCCAGCTAGTCTATTGATCACCCATCATATCCTTATCATTGTTGTGTACACCCACGAGCCACAGCAAAAGTCGCCAGTTCTCTTCTCAACAACCTTGCACACCGACGAATAACTGCGTTAATTCTGCTGTAGATGGTTTTCATTCCTAGGTAACCTTTTGTTGTTTCTCACCGTTTGTTGTTTCTATCAGCCTTCGTTTCGCTATTCTATTGCCAGCACAGATACCTTTTAGCTTTAAGTCTGGGGAATCGAAGTGATCTGGTAGCATCAGCTAAGCGATGGCTACGCTCTCGCTGTGTCGCGTGTCCGGAAACCGGTCTTCAGAATTTCCAGATAATATGCTTTAAATGTCCCTGTGTGTATCCTATCGCATCAAAGGAGAGAATATTGCGTCCAATGTTTGTGTGCCAGGAATTTTAATAAAAATAGGGAAGTGGTCGCCGCCCACTCTATCTTTGCTGGTCGTTTACGATGTAACTATGTCCGTTCGAAGTCAAGTCAAGGATACTGCGAGAGGGTGGCGGTTGGATGAATGTCGGCTGCCGGTCATTTGTCACACGTCACTTAACGTGTTGGCGATTCGCTTGCCACGAGCATCAATCACCCTATCACTCCAGAGAGTGTGCTGTGCGTTATAGCCCCCCCCCCCCCCCCCCCCACCACCACCACCCCGTAGAACTGTCGGAACAGAGATAAGGTTGCGATGGCCTTTCAGGAACTTTCTCACTAGCACATTCTGATGAGCGCTCACATATAGAGACGCCACACTGAGACTTAAGTTCCCCAACCACACTTCTAAGCAGTGACCTCCAAAGCACTGCCGCAAATGTCGTGGACTGGCAAGTCGAAGTGCGGAATTACACGCCTGATGTGAAGCATGGCGCTTCCATTAGGAAATATCCGAATAATCCGGCTTCCATGGGTGACATAACTAGCGATAAATCGGGTACTTGGCGAACCAGCCTCTGATAGGGCCACAATTGTTAGTGGCATGTTGTAGATATATTAAACTCTTTGGGTGTATTATTAGGTACAGTTTACTGAAACGTGATATCATTTTTATGACTCAGTTACAGAACTGTAAACTTGGTAATTGAGTTTTATGAAATATAAATTTCAAAACATATTTCTAAAAGTACTCGTGGCATAATTTAAAAGTGCACCTCCCACCACTACAAAAGAAAGTCTACGTTTCAACGTTTACCTGTTAATGCAACAAGTATGCTCAAGCTTGATGCTGAAGTTACCGAGAAAAACGACTTATTCTCTACCATGTATTTGAATAGGAGCTCCCAAGCAAAAGCGTTTCCTTAAGAAAAATCTGGAAAGAATAAATTTTTATTGTGATAGCAATTATATGGACACTCAAAAGCAGATTTCTGCCGTCGGCGTCGCCGTCGCCGTGAGGTTCCGTATGACGTCAATGGAGATGAAATTGTCGCCGATGATGATGATAAGTGGTTCTTGAGGGAAAGGGAAAGGTTGGCGCTATCTTCTGCAGCCCTTGAGGGAGCACGGCTCAGCGCCAATGGATAATGTGCCGAACGTCGTATGTGCGAGTGAAAGGGCGCGAGGGACGCGCGGTTTCACGGGGAGTGAACGCACGGCGGAGAACAAACGCGCGTTCTGCGCCGTGCTCCCTTAAGGGCTGCAGAAGTAGGCGTCTCTTTCCTCCTTTACAATCACCATATATGTAGAGCAAACGCGCCTTCTTCCGATGCGCGAAAGGCCATAGGGGAGGGAGGGGAGGGAAGGGAGGCGACGTTTAGCTGCGGCACCAAGTGCCTATTTATATCAGAGGCTCCGGCAACAGTCAACAACGCCGCACGCATTTTCAGCGAACGCGGGCATAACGCCGACGGCGTCGACAACAGTTCTGCGTGTTGCCGGTGCTGCAGCATGTCCAAGTTTATACAGCTGATAAAGCTAATATCATTACTCCGTATAGCTCTCTACAAATTTGCTATCGCAATTGATGCTTCGCCTTTCAGGTGAAACTGCGACAACTTTTTAGTCAACGAAAGATGTTCATCTCATTAATCGTTTGCTGAAGCGCAGATATGTGTTGTGAGAACAACAAGCGAAGACAATTTTTAATTTGCATAGCATGTTTTCAGCATCCCAGCTTAGGCAAAAAGCTTAAAATCATTTATGAATAACGGCGACTCTTTCTTTTTATTGTGGTTTGTCAAAAATGACGTCAAGCCTTTCGGCGATGACACGCTCGAAATACGAATTTTTCGAAAGATACTCCGAGTCGCAATGCCCGAAAGGATGCATGCTCGAGCAGATTACTATGAACGCATGGTAAACTTTCTTTGCACTAACCTATGCACATTGCTGGGAAGCACCATGCACGACTGCACCATGAAGGCAATCAACCGTGTTTTGCGTGCTATCCTTAATTAATAAATACGCCCATAACATAGCGCCATCAGTTCTGCCTCTTGAAACTTCTCATTACAGGTTACAACGGTTGTACAATCGGTTCAATTTATGTAAGTGACCTAAAAACTTATAATCCTCTTCTGACAACCCTTTTTTCAAACAACTCTACATAACCTGACATATTATTCTTTGTCATTGCCTTTCCCGTTAATAATGCGCAACTACGCCTTAGATACTGTTTTGTTATAGCCTAATTATGTGTCGCTTGCTCTCTAATTCTGCTGACTATGTTTTACTGCGTGACATTTCATTGTTGAATGAGCTGTCGCGTCCAAAGGCTTCGGTTTGTTTCCTAGGGCATACTGTAACACTATAATACTATGTTATCACATTTGTTACCCTACATTTTATTGCGATAGCAATTATGCGGACACTCCAAAGCGGATTTCTGCCGTTGGCGTCGCCGTCGCCGTGAGGTTCCGTATGACGTCAACGGCGATGAAATAGCCGCCGCGCTCGGGACGCTGTATGTGCGAGTTAAAGGGCGCGAGGGACGCTCGCTTTCACAGAGAGAGAACGCACGTCGGAGAGCAAACGCGCGTTGTGCGCGGTGTGATAAGTGGTTCTTGAGGGAAAGGGAAAGGTTGGCGCTATCTTCTGCAGCCCTTGAGGGAGCACGGCTCAGCGCCAACGGGGAGGGGTAAGTGGGAGCGAAAGAAGGGATAGAGTGGAGTCGCCATGGCTGGGCGAAGCAAAACCGGCAGGCATAGGCGGCACGTATCAGGCCGAGATGGAAGGCCTTGGTGTGGTGCAGAGTCTGCAGGGGTGTTGTGCCAGGCCGGTCAGGCCCGGGGTGGGGTGGGAGGCCGTGAGGCCTTCCCGCTTGTATAAATGTCCTTAGAGGCGTGCGGAGAGCCCTGACGAGTCAAGGAACTCCACGACGCCTCGAAGTGCAGAAAGGTGGTGTCGGCCGGGGAAGAGGAGATCTTCCTCCTTGCCAGAGGGGAGGCCCAGGCGGCGGAACTCCTGCAGGAGTGGGCCCCGCTGCTGGAGGTACGCCGGGCAGGCCAGCAGGAGATGTTCGATCGTCTCCGGCTCCCCGCAGGAGCTGCAGGCCGGGGACGTCGCTCGTCCCAGTCGGTAGCTGCGTGCTGCCGTCCAGCTGCAGCCGATGTGGAGCCGGAGAAGGAGCGAGGTCTCCCTGCGAGCCAGGCCTCGCTGGGGGAGTGGTCGTGGGGGGCATCCCAGTGCCACCCGTTTGTCTGGGTGGTGGGTCGCCAGGTGTCGCCGCAGCCTCAGTCCTGTGAAGTCGCCCTCCGTCACGGCCCGACTGAGGGGCACAGTGGTGTGGTGGGCGTCCTTCGCCAGGGTGTCGGCTGCCTCGTTGCCCGGGATCCCTACGTGGGCGGGGATCCAGTGCAGGGACACCGGGTGGCCTGCGTCCTGCAGCGCTGTCAGCCGGGTAGACAGCAGTGCGACTCCAAGGCTGGCGCTTTCTGGCCTCTGCAGGCCGAGGAGGGCTGCCTTGCAGTCGCAGAGGATGGCCGCTGGTACCCCAGGAAGCTCCTCGGAGAGTAGGTCGACGGCCAGGTGGAGGCCTGCCACCTCCGCTGCAGTCGAGCTGGCGTGTCTGGGCAGTCGACACTGCCTGCTCTTCTGCAGGGCTGGTGCCGTGCAGGCCGCCGTGGCAGAGCCGGTGTCCGGTACCACCGAACCGTCGACGTACACCAGGAGGTGGTCTCCGAGGGTCTCGTCCAGGAGGCAGGCGGCCGTCTGCTGCAGGGCGCAAGCGGGCGAGCGCCTCCGCGGTGTTTCCTGAACGGCTGCAGAATTAAGCGTCTCTTTCCTCCTTTCCATATATAGAGAGCAAACGCGACTTTTTTCGTCGCGCGAAAGGCCGTGGGGGTACGGGAGGGAGGGAGGGAGGGGAGGCGACGTTTAGCTGCGGCTCCAAATGCGTATTTATATAAAAACGTTGCGAGGCGAGAAGGTGGGTAATATTTCCGACGCAGCTCGACGAGTGTACCATTCTGATCTCCCCGAAAACCTCCGAGTCGCCCCCAGAGGCATCGGCAACAGTCACCAACGCCGCGCGCGTTCGGTGCTAACGCCGGCAAAACGCCGACAGCGTCGACAACAGTTCAGCGCGTTGCTGGTGTTGCTGCATGTCCAAGTTTATACAGCTGATAAAACTACTATCCTTACTGCGTATAGTTCTCTACTAATTTGCTATCGCAATTGATGCTTCACCTTTTGGGTGAAACTGCGACAATTTTTTTTTTTGTCAGGCAGTTGTGTAGTAAATGATTGAGCTCGTATACATCTACATCTACATCTACGCATCTACAATTCTTGGAGGCTTGAGAAGCTCCTGTTAATTTTAGCTACTGTTTTATCTTTTGTTATTTTTGTTTCCAACTATGCCATACCGTTCTACGCAAAATATATACCTGCATGACACTACTACACCAATGGCAATTTCGCTGCCGTGAGATGTCATTGTTTATTCTTCCCGGTGACGATAGGCATATATGGAACGTTACCCAAATATCTCTTTTGCACCCTTTAGTGTACCTCTTTACGTTTCTTTTTTCAACTTTTTCTTTTTTTAACTTTGAGCACTTCCATTTTACACTGCTTTTTTATGGCGCATTCTAAGATGGCCAGCGGAAAACTGCTCCCACAAAAATAGACCTTTTTCTCACTGTAACTTGAGAATGATTTGCAAGACTGGCGACAACTGTGATGCATCTGGCAGTTTCGCATCGTAACTTGTCTTCTGCATTGCACCTCGGAATTCGCGGTGGTGATTTTTGAAGCAATGCTTTCATTAGTTCTTTCCCACCCACTTTGCGTGGATGGCTTTCTGGCCTAGTAAACTGGGCCATTCCTGGAGACAGTATGGGTGAAGCTTGGTGAGCTGATCAGGGAACATGTGCACGTGGACGTGTGCATGTGTTAACGTAATAGTTATAATGCGATCGACAATCATCACGTAACTGTCCCGATCACATTGCAACAAGTCTACCATGAACCTATCGCTTGAATTTGAGAATCATCCTCCTATTTTTCTGCCAAACTTTCTTTACAATAATTTCATGCCACTCCAGTGAGAACAAGTACTCATTGTGCCAAACGCTACTGCGTTAACGCTACTGCATGGCGTGTGTACTGTTCGTGAAGCTGTTCAGCCGGTAATAGCTCGAAATATTTTAGTACTTAGACTTCCCCGGATTCGATGATAAACGCAATGCCGCCGACGTGCGCTCGAAGGTAGGCGTCGCGGAACGAGGGGCCGTGTCTCAGTGACGGCACAGGCACTTGGCGACTTTATAGTGCTTTTTGCACGAACACCCATGTTTCATGCACCATTGGGCAGAAGTGTCATTAAGCTTGATCTATGCCGGCAAAACGTTGGCACCACCTTTGCCATTTTTTTTTTTGCGGCAACGATTGTTTTACTTGGGGTTCACTGCTTTGGGTTTATGTCTACGAGGCGTGGCGCGTAAAGCTAAGTACTTGTCTACACACACAGTCAGGAGTTGGCACTGATTTTCTCTCCAAAGGGGAACCAAATGAGTATCCAACTCAGTAAATCGTGTGACACATCTCGACTTTATTCACAGGATATCACATATATGTTCAGAATATACGAGAGAAAAAGGTTACGGCATGCTCACAGTTTACTTTTTTTACGATTATGTATGTTCGCGTGGACACATATCTTTCTCATATTCTATGAAAGCCGTACGTCGAGCTTTCTGAAGTATAGTTCTTTTCTAAAGCTTGGGGTGCAAGCAACAACTAGAGTTGCCCAAAATCATGTAATTGACAAGGCCCATGCTGGAACTAGTTAGAAACTGCAGAGTGGGGGCAAGCTAGAAATTCTCAATGTCACGACTAATGGGTGAACCGTATGACACACAGGCTGCTGTAAAAGAAAACCGTAAAAAAAAACTGAAGTCTGAGAACAAGCGCAGCTGTAGCAATGACCCATTTCTTGTGTCACTCTCTCATAGAGGGAAAGCTCAGCCATCGTCTTATCATACCCTCAGTTTTTTTTTTTTTTTTTTGTAAAAGGCCTAGATGCATGCTAATCTGTAAGCCTAATCTGGCATATGAGTCCTCCTTGAATGGCATAGGGCGTTGTGTTAGCGCAAACATGTCACCACGGATTCCTTCTTATCCTTTACATTGAACCTGCTATTTACGACAACGAAAGACGACTAACGGAATTGCAGCTCGAGGTCGCTGGTAGCGGGGCCTCACGAGGTTGTTTGGGGCGAGTATGGTCGCGAAAGTACGATGAAAGAAGCCTATACACGAAATTGCAAGCGTCCGTTCGGGTAGCCTCGAGAAGACAGAAGCCCCATCTATTATCACAAATGCGCTTTGCGTCGCCTTTTTCGACAAACTAAAAGCGCGAGACAATCGAGTTAAAACCCGTTCAGCCGTTTGTAGACCTGCTATTTGGCTTTCGGCCAGTTCTTTAAAAGTTTGAAAACTTCGACTCCCGTTGTCACTGATTTCTTGCTGGTGACTAGTGATTGCGTTAGCACTGAAAGAATTTGATATAGCAATTTGTGTGTCGCGCTAAGGACAGAGGCAACTTCGAGGCCACTTATATTCCTACGCTAGTGCATTTTATACGCTTGGAGTTTGTCCGTGTCAATGTGCTTGAAAAGTGGGAGCAGACAGGCATCACTTTTCTCTTGCATCTTCGCCAGGTTCTTTCGGCAGTTTGGGACATAATAATGGAGGGGTGTTGCTGGAGGAGCCATTGGTCGAGAAGCGGGATTGTCTTTCCGTAGCAGCGTTTTATGTACGCGTAGCACACTCTCCCCCACATTCAATGACGTAGGTGGAGGAGGATAAGGTGGCGTGGATTGTGTCCTTGAAACTTTCTCTTACTGTTAGTATAATTCGAAGTGGGATAAAATGCATGCTGTGGGCGAATATCGTCGAATAATATATGGATACAAATGTTTTCGTGCTCTTTTAAGGGATAGTAGTAGTAGTAGTAGTAGTAAACTTTATTATTAAAACAGGGAGTGGGGGAAAAGGGGTCAAAGAGCGATGGGCCCTTAGTCGAGGTTCCACTGGCCTTAGCCGCACGCTGGACTTGCTGAAGGAGTGTCCTCTGCAACCCCAGGTTCGAGCTGGCGAGCTGTACCTCCCACTGCTCCGCTAGCGATTGTTGTTGGTTTGCATCAGGCTGAATAGACGACTCTATCGGCATTATTTCACACGTCCACGAAATGTGAGAAAGGGCTGGTCTGCCTCTACACCACGGGCATCTAGCTTGATATTGTGTAGGGGAGATTGCGTGGAATTTAAAGAGTTGCAGATAAACATCCGTTTCGGTTTTTCTGAGGCTTGTGGCCTCTTCCCCATTTAAGCATTTGTGCGAGGCAGCATATTTTTGGCATGTCAAGCTATTTCTCTGCTGTAAATCCTTTGAAAAGTTATGTTGCAGATGCTGGAGTGGCTTCTCGCTGCCACGCCAACAAATTGGGCGTGTTCAAGACGTACAAGGAGTTTCCGTTTATATTTCTACGCTGGTGAATTTTATACGCATGGAGTTTGTCCGTGCCAATGTACTAGGAAAGCCGCGGCAGACAGGCATCACTTTTCTCTTGGATGTTCGCCTGGTTGTTTTGGTAGTTTGGGACACAATAAAAGAGGAGCTTACGAAGAGAAACATCTGGCTTGAACGCTAAATAAAGTCGGGGAGGGCTGAAAAGCCCCACCAAAAAAAAAAAGTGAGGGACACGCGGATTAACGGGGCATAATAAAAGAGGTAAGGCAAGAAAGGAGTCTTCAGCAATGGAATGATGGCGGGAAAGAGCCTCGCCACGTGTCGAAATGGGGGTGCCAGTCAGACCCTCCATGTGGTACTTCAGTCGGTGTGAAATGCGTTAAAGGAAGCACAAAATCTTGCTTCATTCCTCTTCGTGGAGCGTCGGTAAATCCGTTTAATGCGGCGGCCTGCACTCGGAAGACTAGCGCGGACCGTTCCCTTGCAAGAGGGACAAGCTGGGGACAACTTATTTCGTCGCTACACCGCTACGTCCCGCGGTGGTACAGCGGATCTTGGAGCACTGTTATCACATGAGGCCGCGGTATTTCGTTTTCTCTTTCATTTCTCGCTTTCTCTGTCTCTCTCTCTTCCTGCTTTTTTTTTTTTTGAGCGAATAGCTTTTTATGGCTCTTTTACCATTTTGGGGGTTGGGGGTAAGCGGTGAGCGGTGGCACTTTCACCACCGCTAAAAGGCACCGACGTAAGGAGTGCGTGCACTCGCGTTGAATGAAAATTTATGCGCGCGTAGGTTCACGCTACGACGCGCGTTCATTGCCAAGTGCCAAACATTATAGCTCTTTGAGACGCACATGCTATCCACGTATCCTTCCGCCACAAATGTGCCGGGTAACGGCTCTGCTCTCTAGGGAATTGCGTAATGACAGAACAAGCCCAACTGAAATATCCTGACTGCGACAAGTATAGGTGATCAAGCCCACAATCACTTTGATAAAGTGAACAGCTTTCTTGAGTGTTCGGCTATTCGCCAACGTTGGCAATCATCTTGCATTGTTCTTGCATAGTTTTTCCGATCTATTGCTTGGCCTTTTATGAAGGTGTGGTGCCCTGAGCAAGCTGCCGGTTTCTTTATTAATGTAGGACGTCGCTAACTGAAGGATATGCCAATATGCGTGGAGGACAGATAGCGTAGAATAGCTGGTGCTACGAACCTAATACAGTGCTTCGTTGAGAACAGGTATAGCAAATGAACTCATTGTACCCTGCTCCCTCTCTTTTTTCTTAATCGGTTTAACATTACTTGGGAGCCAACCGCGATTTCTTGTGACTGTATAATTGTGTTGGTATACATGCCAATCCCGAAGATAACGCACAGTCATAATAACCTCATGGTGGCCCGATGTTTAGGGGAGCGTTTTCGCAGTTTTTCTTCGTGACGGTTAGTGTTGATGATTAATGTGAGCTCATGGGTACTAGACAAAAAAAGTAGACTTTCGTAATGAGAGCGTATAAATATGAAGGCCTATGAAGATTTCGAAACATTGGGTAACATCGTGCTGAGGGAGGTAAAAAAATTAACGGTTACCGATATTCTGCTTTTTCGTGTGTTTACGCAAGCAGACAGTCAATATTTCGCTGCTTCGGGTTTTTCAATAAGTCAATACTTCTGCTACGTGATAACAAAAAATATATGCTTATCATTCGTTCTTTTTGCGCGCAAGCTCAATCGCTGGCTGTGGGCATGAGTATGGAGACTCACTAATTTGTTACCCTATTTTCTGCCGCTTATCAGTGCCATCTGTAAGCTCGCTTAGAAAATTGAGCTCACGAAATTAGCTAACGATCAAAAGGAATGCTCTTGACTGACATGTTAGATGAAGAAGTCTTATTTTTCAAAGCAGGATATTACCAGTACCTCATCCCAGTTATTTGCCTGTTTCCCAACTTTTTGGCATGCTATGCAAACTATGGTGCCTGCTGTGAGAAGAGGACAATAATGCAGTTTGCCGAGCGGAACGCTCAGTTAATTGTCACTATTCACCTGCAGAGCTTGTTATTTGAAATTTTAAGAAAACAGAAATGAAAAGCGCCTGTTCCAGAATTTCAAGGTTCCCACACTAGAGGTAGCCAATGATCGCTTGAAGCCTCGTCAAAAAAAAAAAAAAAAAGGCTGTGTTAGAATAACAGCATTAATTGTCTACATTGAAATGGTATACAAAGGAAGTCATGTAAACTTTTGGAAAAAGTTCCAGACAGGTATTAGCCACTTCTGGTTGTTGTCCTTGGAACTCTGTTTTCATCACCTTCAATGCCCACTAAATAATAATAATAATGAGAAAAAAAAACGTGCACATCCAGGAGCGCCACTAACTCCCCGTTCATTGTTCCACCTGGCAAATCTTTTGCCCGTCGGACCTTTATTTCCTATCGATCATGTGAACGAGGAGAATCAGCACGCAATTAAAGGGAGACGGAGCCGTGCATCCACTCTAGTGATCATCGCTTGTTCGTCAGCGTCTATGAAAAAAACCTGCCATTCGTATCTTATTTTATTATTTTACTGAAACTGAACGAGTGCTTAGTTAACGGCCTGTGCGCATGAATGCTGTTTGTGTTCCGCAACGTAATTCTCTGGAAGCTACGTCCGAACTTTATCTGAATATCGATCTCACCTGAATATCTCGTTTTGCGTGCTTGCTGAAAATGCAAAGGTACACTCCTAAGCTGTTGTGGTTTCATCAGTATTAAAGAGAAGCTTTCCGTGCATAGTTCACAAAGTTTGTGCAAGCTGGCTGCTGCTGCCTTGCAGAATTAGCTAACGATCAAAAGGAATGATCTTCAAAAGGAATGATAAAAAGGAATCGCCGTCCTGTACATAGTTAAAACCTGCACCGGATAAAGCGCAAGCCGAAGCGGCCCCGGGGCAGCCAGTGATGGGTACAAAATACGCCGACGGAAGTTCCAACACAAATATACCTTCGTCATCGTCCAGTTGTCATTTCTTCGTCTTTAATCCAATGCCATCATTCATTTGTCACCATACTGTCATCATTTCAAAGACAGCGCACTTGTTGAGACATAGACGAACACTAAATCACACAAATACGAGCGCTCATTGTGTTACTACTTTAGCACTCGCGTTTGTAAGATTTAGTGTTTGTCTACGTCTGAA
Source organism: Dermacentor silvarum (assembly GCF_013339745.2). NCBI lineage: Eukaryota > Metazoa > Arthropoda > Arachnida > Ixodida > Ixodidae > Dermacentor > Dermacentor silvarum. Next base: position 75,963,283 of record NC_051161.1, read on the forward strand.
CTGGTACACTGCTTTGAGATAATAATCTCCAACCAACTAGACCACCAACACGTCCTGAGCGATACCGTCGTCATCCGTTTCGTCATCGTCACTGCATCCTCGCCACGCAGGCGTCTTCAAAGCATCGTCGCCATTTATCGGCATCGTGCCGCCGTCGCCACGCCTCGTATAAGCACGCAGTCGTCCTCCTCACTATTTCGTCGTCATGCCGTCATTGTCGGGCCATTGTAATCATGCAGTCGTCATTTCACCGTCATCATGCCTTCGTCTTCATGTCGTCGTGGTCATTGCATCACCGTTACGCCATTGTCTTTACTGCCTAGTCGTCTTCCTATCGTCCTCATTACCTCGACGTCATTCCTTCGTTGTCAGGCGCGGAATCGGCATGTACGAGCGCCATAAAGAGAGAGATAGATTTTAAAAAATGAAGGAGAAGAATGAACGGCAGGCCATTGAGGTTAACCAAGACCTTGCTCGGTGGGCTACCTTACATTTGGAGAAGGAGAAATGAGAAAATATACTTGAGATATGTTAAGAAAGCAAAAAATACAACGACGCAGTCAATGTCAATACACTTGCAGAATGTATTGAGTTCACTGACGGGCAGATGCGTTTGTGCAGGCCAATCGCTGTCAAGAAGCTCAATAGGGCTTTTGTCGCTTTGTGTCACGCAAAAGTGCCTAAATGTCCCAGGATCTATTCCTCCGAGAGCGGTCTGCCATCCAAGCGGCTGAGACTAGCTCGCAGAACACATTGTTGAGTGTCGAATAAAGGGCAGTGGCACAGAAGGTGCTCTATTGTCTCATCACGCTCCCGGAAATTACATGCGGCAACTTTGGCTATTCTGATAAGGAATGAATAAGCATTCGTGAATGCAGTACCCCACGAGATTCGACACAATAAAGTTGTTTCGCGACAGGAGAGTTCAGGTGGCAGGTAAAGTCGCAAGTGAAGGCTGACTGAATGCAAGCGCGAGTTGATGGATCGTGGTTTCATTTCCGAAACGTTCATTCCCGAAACGTTCATTCCTGAAGTGTGATATGTGGCGACCAAGCGGTCGAAGTTGCCGCGAAGCATCCTTTCTAAAACGCGTCATAACCCTTTCACTCGCGATGTACACATTTGTGTACGCGACTTCTGTTTGCCATTTTTATGCAGTTGTAGCTACGAATAGACCACAAAAAATAATCTTAGGGTAACGTTCTGCTTACCACAAGTACCTTCATTTTACTTCTGAGGGAAGTCTATCGCTACCGAAGATCGCTTTCGAGAAGGTACTACAGTGTTTGATGGGAAGTGTGACGTGGGACGTTGCGTGGCAATTGCGAAATATTTTTTTTTCTTTCTAACCCCTGCGAAAATATCGACGACGATAGCGCAGATGAAGATGCGTTCTGGAAAATCACGGTTTGCGTCTACTTATCCCCTTAAGCCACGAATTATGATCGACTGTCGATAAATGCATGAATTTTACACAATTTTATGCCAAGGTGCTGCAGACTCCATTAAGAGAAAGTCAGTGTGGTAGAATTACTGTTTCTCTATTTATGATGAGCCACCATAATTACAGAGTGAGTAACTATCTAATTATTGTGCACTCAGTAATGATACGTTTACTCATATTTAAATAGTTTAATCACTAACGTGAATTAGTTGCACAACCCAATTGTTGCTTTCAAGCATTATGGTAGCCATTAAAATAGAATGTGGCGTCTCTTCTTGAGTGCTTGGTGGTAAGCGGGCTTTATTTCGCCCTCTAGTGGCTCGCCTAAACCATAAAGTAGGGCAATCTGATAGGATTTCTAGGGCTGCTATGGAATCGCTAAAAATGGCCCTACGTCTTGTATTCATTTTTATTTAATTTAAGGAGGCCTGCCTTAAGGAATTTCTTACGCTTACTTGATCACCTGGGCAACAAATGCGCTCAGTGATGCAGAACCTGCATCACAATGAACTACATACGTTGATTTGATAGCGCCAATTGACCATTTTTATGCTATATACCTTGCGGCAAATATTCCTGAATAAAAAAAAATGGCCCTACAATCGCACAGCGGCTGGTGCACGTAGTTGATGGAAACTATAGAGGAGCCGCAGGTTCTGCTGCTGTTGGCGATCCTAATGTGAGAGAATTACCCTCAATAGAAATGGCGTCCGATTGAGCAACTACTCCGCGGCCGAGCAGTGGGAACTGGTGAAGCCATCTGTGTAAAATAGGGCTTCTTAAGGAGAAGCATGAAGCTGTGGTTGGTGATTCAGACGATTTCGTCTAAAGTGCAATTTTTTTATCCTTCCAGTATCTCTACGATTATATTAACAAGCTAGTTTCTGACAAAAGTTTGGAGACAATGACGCGTGTGGCAGTACGGCCAGTGCTTCTCAGAACTTAAGTGCTCTGTAGATTCAATAGCTGATATGGGCAGTACTTTTCGCTTTCCTGAGCTTAGGAATGCGGATCCTGTAGATGGCCTTTGCCAGAGGGCCCGGTGTTAGGACTCACATATTGGCTTGTATGACATCTACAAAGTGTGCATACATCTGGCGGTGTTACAAGAAACCATGTCTCTATCAATCTACTCCTGGAAACAAACCCTCTGTCGGGCATTCGCCACTAGTGGCAAGCACAGTAAAGACCATTTGCCACTGAATATTGTCTATTCTTGGGTGATATTTTACGAAGGTGTCCTACAGGCATAAACTGGAACACAGCGTATCCATTGCGGGTGCTTATCAAGACACAAGTATTACACTGAAAACGTCACCTGTCAGACAGCCACAGACGTGGATAACTGAAACTTTTGAAGCTCCAATGAAACCGAGCAATTTACAGATGTGTCGAAGGATTCAGTTTTCAACATAATCTTGCTTAACGCAGCATGCTTGCGCCAGCGACGTTGTAGTTCCTTCTACGCTGCTGATAAGAACTATTCAAGACGCGAGCCCGAGAGCACGATTACAGAATGGATGACGTTATTGTCGGCTTGAAAGTCCTGCCCAGCAAGATATTTCTTCATGTTTCGAAAAAGATGGAATTTTGACGAGGTGAGATCTGGTGAATTGGCTGGGTGGGTGTCATGGAAACCGCTCAGATGACGGCTAAAGTGCTGCTCGTGCTGCTGGTAGGGAACTGTCTTGTTCTGCAATATAGGCCGGTTTTTTATCAATTCCTCCATGAGACAGTATACAAAAGAGCAACAATTACAATCGAGTAATATTATTACCCCATCCAATGTAATCCCACGAGTTCATATATATAGTTTTTTGACTGGTCCATAGATTTCCGAGAGGCTGATTTTGCCTTTCTGTCATTGTGTGGTTGGTATTTTTGGTCTATAAAAGGTGCATATGCACTTTTACAGCAGACGTCGTTAAGCTGTCTATTTCTGTTGCTATATTCCTCGTGTAAAGACTGGCTATAGGCCATATCACTTGTCTATCGACAGGTCATAGGTAAATGTCAATAAATGGTTTAATACCATAAATCTCTTGACTTATATGAGCAAGTCTATCGACATTGACTATAGCTAGGCTATAAAGTTTATACACAAACATTTATACACATTTATAGACTGTCTATATAGTCCTCTATAAGGGATCAACCAAGAGTACACCTAGGGAATCCAAAAATATGCAGGGCCTTAGCATTGTTCAGAGTGGGTGATGATTTGGGTTTCCGCTGCTCTGATTCCTGTTTGGTGTCGGGTTGATGGCAGTGGACCCGTACACAGGCATTTTTACAAACCGAGCGAGAAAGTTATCCAGATCCTATTAAAACACTTAGAAATTGTTCAGTGACATGGTGAGACTAGTGCTCATCTGTTTAGAAGTAAGAGAACGCAAGAATGGAAGGCGTGAGCAGAAACTTTCGTGATACAAGGCTGATTGCTTATTTAAAATCAGTTCGTTCCTCTACTTGTCTGCAACCTGACAAGTTGACAGTCGACAATCTCGCATGGTCTTGTCTATTACAAGTTCAACGTCTTGTTTTTTTTTGTTTTTTTTTTGCGATGCAAGTTGATCTGCCTGACTTCGGCTGAACTTGCGCACTCTCCCTATTATGCTTCATTTCGTGTACCGAGTGCCTGATGAGGGCGTATCATGGTGCATTATCACATCAACTACCTAGTACGTACTGGTTACAAATGTTAACCTATTATAGAAGGCTCCTTATTGTTGTATAGCACACTACCCTCGTTGAACATTGTTATCCAGCCATGTATCTCGCCCCTCTTACGTAACGCCTCCGGGCCGTTAAGAAGAGATAAATGAAATGAACTTTTAGTAGTATTTTTTTATTTTATATAAAGACAGCGCGGTGATTTAGCTCCTCTTGCTTGTTTTATTAGGATTTTGTAAATGAGAACAGTTGCTGGCAGTAACAAAATATGAAACATAGTTAGAAACATGATCACATGGAGGAAATTATAACCATAAATGATGGAAAATTAATAGTTAGGATTGCCTTTACTAACTCTCCTAGTTTTGTAAGCTGCTCAAAACCTATCTGTTGCCTTTCGTATAATGTCACGTTTGTATGAATAAAATTATGTTGTTTTATGCTCGGCAAGCTCTAAATCTCGGCCAAATAGTTGAATATATTTAGTAGGTTTTCGAGTACTACTCAACTTAAGATTTCGCCTGCACAAATGGATACAATTGCTTTTACTGAGAACGTTGCGAAACATCTCCCTCACAAAAATTTCCTGCTGACATTTTGTGCAATTGAATATGCGCGTCCTGCTGCAAGAATCTGCCATCGCACTCGAGGAAGCACTTTGTGAATTAGACTCAATAAGTAGAAACCTAATCTAAACTGAACCGCAGCTGAAAATGATGAACAGTAAGCAGAAGTATACCGCTGATGTTTGGTTAGCAGAAATAGAATCTGCACAGAGGTCTTGCTTCCAGCTATTTTTTATGGTGCTGTAATCCTGTTCAAGTTCCATAACAGACTGCCAGGAAGCATTCGTGGGCAGGCTTTGTTGCGCTTCGCGATACAGCAGCCACTCACTTCCGGTTACCCTTCAGAGTCAGTTACGGTTTAGCTCAAGTTAGGTTTCGATCTATTGAGCGTGCTTCACAAAGCACTTCCTGGAGTGCGACAGCAGCTTGTTGCAGCAGAACGCGTAAAAACAACTACGTGATGTGTCTAGCGCAAAAATTCAACGGTGAGTTATTTCCCAACGTTCGCTGTGAAGGCCGTAGCTGGCGCTGAACAGAAACCGGAGGTAGGGTGCTGCTTTTATAGCTGAGGCGCAACGGAATCTGCACAGAAATATTAGATTCCACTTTGTTGTTCAATCCGAGCAGGATCGAAATGCAATGCCAATGAAGTACGCGTTCAGTAACACTACAGTACAAGACAAAAGAAAGTATTGTGTTTGTTCGCTTACCTGTTTGTAACTGATATTGGCAGCCACATCGTTATTTCATAAATATTTTTGCTACTCACTGTAGAAGTATTGGTCTAAATAACTAAGCGGTTTCTTAAAATCCAATGTTCTGACAAGCGTATTCTAGCATGAGTGATTGCGCCTTACCAACACATACAAATACAGCGTGGTTTGTACTAAAAAAACACGAACAGCGCGATGGTCAAATAGCAATATTCTCCTGTACTTGCCAGTCTCCAAGTGGTCCACCAAGTTGTCCTAGTGAAACATACTACCGTTACATACAACAAACTATGTTTGGTTGCGTAAATGGTATCTTATTCCACAATGATATCATTGGTGAAGTTGGGAGGTGTATAGTATCTCTGCATGGGGAACGAACGTTTTATTTCCCTCACAGCAGCAATTGAAACTTTACCTGATGACTGTGTAAATTACTCGTATACCTTCCAAATATTGAACACCTCACTCCTGTTGCACTTCTTTCGTGTCTAAAAGGCATTTTGTTCGTAAAACAATGTACGCCATTAAAGCTAAATGTGCTCATATTGATCTATTGCTCTATATCTATCTTGAGACCCACTTAAACAACCAGAACAATCAGGAAAGAAGTGGCAGACAACTCCAGCATTGTGGAACGCTTTTACGGGAGTCTCTCAACAAATTTTTTTATATCTGTCTCTCACACGCCTCTACTTCAAAACTCTTTTGTTTGTGAGTATAACTGGGTCATTAAACTGGGCTTATAATTACGTATAGCCATCATTGCTGGCGAAATATCAGAGTGCGTACGTTTACGTATACCGACTCTGTCATTAACTGAAAATATATTTTCGTGTGATTGTATGTTTACCCATCTATGTCTGTGAAACAGGCCGTGATCCCTACAGCAACAAGCTGTTTTGCAGGCACTGTCAGGTATAATGCTATTATGACCGTAATGGGGGTGGCCAGGACATGGCGTAACAAATAAAGTCAAAATTCAGCGTCCAGAAAAATGGCAACGAGGATAAGTCATAGTAATTTTATTTGGCAGTGTACACCAGAGAAATCCTTTCTTCGTATTCAGGTGCTTGAATTGTGCCAGTCACTATAAATAATTTGTGTATTTTCCTAACTTTTCTGCCGCAGTCAATAATTATTGTTATCGTTAATTCACACTTGCGTGTTACTTTATTTGCTTCTTCCAGATGTATCCTTATTTTGAACAAGTGCTTGGCTTACCTGCGGATTCAAATAAATGGAGTCCAATGAGCACAAAGTTTAGAAACGTTCTTGACAAATCAAAATAAATCTGATTTGAAAATTTGGAGCTGCTGCCTTTTGGCAGCTGCATACTCACACACACAGGTAGTTCCCGGGATCCAAGATCAATTCTCTACGACGAGGCAGAGCCGCTGGCGCTGCTTTGGAATAAGCGAAACCAAGAAAAACATTTTTTAGCACTTCTTGTCATTGTTTCGCACTTGTACAGAAATTCTAAACTATTTTTATTGATACTTAATTATTTTCACTGTATATATACAAAAATAAATGGTCTGAGCAACGCCGGCCTAACATCGGGAATCCCGCGATGGTTGTACGAGTAATATCAAGATGGCAACTGTAGAAACATTGTGAGTTTTGTCTTTTTATTCTACGTAGCCATGCATTACGTTTTCAATGAGAACTACATAGATAAACCAGTAGTTAGAAAATATAGTCACTCTCGCGTTATGAAGACTACCATTCCATTACTAAATATTCACAAGCCACGTACACGTCGAGGCCGAAAAAGGCGGTTTACAGAAATCGAATGCACCGCGTCACGCCCTATTACTTTGATACCGCGACTGCAGGTGTAAAATTGTCCCCACTTAGGCAGCAGTTAACATATATTAAATTCCGAAACTTTTGAAGTTCCAAGCGATGCGGCGTTTTAGAATTCCTCGTTCTCAGCCGTTCTACACGCATGGCGTGCGTAAGGTTCCCACAAAAAAATAAAAAGCGTCTTCTCACCTAGCAGCAACCCTTGCTCCAGGTGTCCGGCCTACCTCAGGACCTGCTGGAAACCCGGCTGGACGACGAACACCAGTGACGCCTCTCCAGCCGTTAAAGTTTCCGGGCCAAACGGGAGCATAATTATAGCCGTATCCACTTCCATACGGATACGAAGGATATCCACCGTAACCGTTGCCATTTCTGTATGCACCTACCCATGGCGTGCCGTAACCCCTGTGTTGAGGATATGCCGACGCTTCAAAGACATAATCGTGATAAAGTCCATGACCACCCCATGGTCCATATCGTGGATAAAGCGCTGCTCTTCTGTAGGGGTACGACCCAGCGTTCGAATTCCACCCGTAATCTGTAAGCAAGCGAGAAAGGAGAGCTTGATATTGCGTGAGTGTGTGTGCGAGAAAGAGAGAGATATAATGGTTTTTGTGGATGACACTTCGGAATATTTGGTCAGATAAAGAAATTGGTTCATAAAGAAAAGGAGGAGAGGTCGGCCTGAGCTAGTGGTGATGGGGAAGAAAACAAGCGATGCGTGCTCATAGGGACATACCACGAAGATGCTATTCCGAAGTCCCCACTACGGCGTGCCTCATAATCAGATCGTTGCTTTGGCACGTAAAACCCCATAATTTATTTAATTTAATTTTTTTGGAAATAAAAACATTGCACCTTGCTCAAAGTTTTTGCATTTTCGGTAATGAAATTTTGTGACTCTGAAAACAGAATTTCGGAATGTACTATGTCCTATACTTGTAGCAAAGAAATTACCAAAGCCGTGCGAGAAACGGTAGCCGGAATTAATAAAAAGCGAAATCGAAGTAAACCATTTTTCAAATGGGGTTATACTTCCATGATTTTATGGGTTGAACTATTTTATTGCCTGTAATGTACAAACAAGGAAACGATGCTACATGTCACCTAGCATGATTCCAACAGATCCAGGTACCCAATACAAGAGGGAAAAAAATGTGAGGATGAAATCACTTACAATATTCAAAAATAAGTCCAATATAATATTTATATTCAAGGTTTTTATGTCTCGTGGTAATTATAGCCTAGTCCGAACGTCGCATGTATGTGTAAATTTCTTATCCAGTTTTCTTTCTTTTTTTCATAAGAAGTTCGTATCACATTTCACTGTGAAGTCCCACTCCTGCACAAGTGTCACTATGCTCGGTGTGGCGGCTCCGAATAGCTATGACGTTTTGCTGCAAAGCACTAGGTCGCAGGTTCACCTTTCAACCGCGGCGGCAGCATTTTGATGCGAAATAAATGCAAGACCACTTGTTTACTTGGATTTAGACGTATATTAAAAAAAAACTATGACGTAAAAATCATTTCGGAGTCGCCCACTACAGCTTTACTCATAATGAGATCAATGAGATCATGGTTGTGCCACATATTACGCCATAATTTAATTATTTATTTTGAACAACAATAACTACAGCGTTATAAGACATGCAAATATTTTGGAAGCAATCAGAAGTCTCAATGAAGAACGTCAGAGCTTTGTAGAGCCAAAACAATGGTCATGCGTGTCGGCTTACTTTTCCAAAGGCAATGTCCGATAGAACACACACACACGCACAAAAAAAAACACGATAGAACGCGTTTTCTTTTTTCACCATCTGATGTTCCTTTATCTTACTTTATGCTTTTTGAAGTTGCAACACACCATTCTACTGTAGCACCTTTAATATTCTGCGAAGGCCATTTGCATTGTTGACCACCAAAAGCCATGCACTCGCAAAATAACAAAATGCGAGATGCAGATGACCGAATTTTCGATGACCAAGAAATAGAAGATGCAAAAGGAGACCCCACCACACTTTGTCTCGCTTTGCGGCACCGACAAAATAGACAGCTAAATTATACAATTATAGAGATTTGAATGTAGCCTGCAAAGCCGGCGACGTCCCTGTCACGCTGTAATGCTATGGTCGAGATAGTGTGCTGTAACGGACGCGTTCACGATAGCCAATGAACTATCGATGCTCGTCAAGCTGGACTTGTACAATGTCGATAAGACGACACCGGTAACGGAACTTTCGGCTGTTTCTAAATTTTTCAGTGTCCCAGGCCGAAGTATTAGCGCATGGTGGTACGGGAGCCATTGTGCAAAAGACGAGGTCAAGGGACGATTCTTTTTATGCTCAAACCAATATTGGCGCCACAGTGACCTGTTTAAATCTCCAGATATTTTTTTTTTCAATTTTGAAATAGTGCAAGCCCATGATTTGGCTCGAGCAGGAGGGGCTTTATGTAAAATACAAAAGTCCAGAATCAAACAACGCAAGACATGAATACAAGAAACAACACATATCATAAAGGACATTAAAAACCATGTCATGAAAATTGTTTAACAAATGTGCTAATAAAGGTGAAAAATCACAATACCCATGTAGTAGAAATGCCTAACAATATAACCAGAAGCCTAAAATAAGTAGTGACGTTAGAAATTCAAAACATGGCGCTGCATTTCATTAACAAAATCATCAGAGGTAAATATGCTAAGGGGCAAATCCACTCCGCGACTGCGCGCAGGAAGAAACTATATCGAAATGAGTTTGTGCGAGCGAAGATTGGTGCTAAAGAATTTTCAAGACTTTGTCGCGTTGTCCTCGTACTAAGGTGCCTCACAGATTTTGGGAGAGCTAATTTTTTCAGAAAGGCAGTTATGAACGAATGAAAGGCGACTGACTTTTCTTCGGGCTTCCAACGTCGATATATTATTGAGTTTCATTAAATCTGAAGGAGAATCTAGGCTTTTGTACTTTCCGAATATAAATCTAACTGCTTTTCCTTGACTTTTTCTCAATTTGCATTATATATTTTATATAATGCGGATCCCACGCGACGAAAGCTTATTCAAGTTTTTAACTTATGCAAGCATTGTAAGCTACAAGTTTTGTACTAATTGGTGCATTTTTAAGTTTTCTGTTGAGGAACCACAGCTTTATGATGCCGGCTATGCAGATATTGGATATATGTGCTGACCACGTGAACTTGTTCGTTAACGTAACGCCGAAGTATTTAAACTTATCAACTTCCGAGATGGGACTGTTATGAATTGAATATAAGAATGCACTATATTTCTTACCTAGTAACACGGAGTAGTACTGTATTTTCTGAGTTTATTACCATTCCCCAACGACTGCATCAATCTCCAATCGCAGAGATACTGTTTTGTAGCAAGATCTAATATCCTTCAGATGATATATCCTTGAATACGACACAATCGTCGGCAAACAACCGAATGAATGCAGTACCGGGAACCACCTCAACCAGATCATTTACATAAATAAGAAGCAACAATGGTCCCAAAACACTGCCCTGTTGTACTCCCGAGGTAACGGGAAGCACAGAAGATGTGCAATTTCCTATGACTACAATGTGGCTTCTATTGGACAGATATGCTCTAACCAATTGGACAATGAAGGAAGGCAGGCATAGGCATTTCAATTGATACAATAGCTTGCCATGCGGCACCTTGTCGAAGGCCTTCGAAAAATCCCGGAACAGAACCTGTCCAGACATATCGAGTACACCCAAGATCTCATGCACAGTTGAAACCAGCTCAGTGACTGTGGGAATGACTTTTCTGAAGCCGTGCTGTTGGGATGACAATACTTTTCGATCGGCTAGAAACTATTGAATGTAACATGCAAAACAGCTTGCTCCAACTGCTTGTAACAAGTGTTTATGACTGAGACAGGGCGGTGATTATTTGCAGAAAGCCGGTCACCTTTCTTGTGGATGGGTGTAACACGTGCAATGCGCCAATCACGGTAGATGGCACTAGTAGCTATTGACCTATTAAGCACCTTAGTCAAAACCCTGAAATCTGCTCAGCGTAGCGTCTAAGAAATGCATTTGCATTGCCGTCAGAGCCAGCTGACTTTTTAATGCTCAGATTGAGAAGCATAGCAGTGACACATTCACAAGTAATTACCAGTGTTTTCCCCGGTAACGTCAGGAAACCCTGATATACGTATTCGTCTAGCTCAGAAAATACAGTTTGAAAATTCTGATTAAAACATTCTGCGATTTTCCTTGGTTAATGTATAATTCGATGATTCACTTTTAATTTATATATCTCCTCATTAGCTTCACTTATGTGGGGCCAAATTTTTTGTGGGTCTGTCGTAATAAATTCTGCCAATGTTTTGCTAAAGAAATTGTTTCTTGCATCTTTAACTTTTTCTATTAAATCATATTTTAATTCAGTGAACTGAGACGTAGAAGTTTTGTGCTGCTTTCTGAGGTGCTTTATTCTGCGTTTCGTCTGTGTTATAGCCCTACTGATCCAAGGATTTTGCGTGACGCTTGTAAATTTTTCTTGTCGGAATGAAATGACCAATGCAATACCCTGTAAGCGAGCGAAAAATTTGCCACAAAAGCTCCACATCATGACTGTCAGAGTCAAGATGCATGTCCAAATTGTTAATTATGGCCATGTAATCAGCCTTATTATAATCTCTAATTACAGTTGAAGAAAACGTTTTCTATTTTTCAACAGCTTGTTAGTCCAGTTAAACGCTAATGAAAAGACAACAATGTTTTTTTCCATATTAAATCATGGTAAACAAATTTGATGCTCTTTTCTTTATTGAAATTATTTTCTCCTTCAAAGAGCAATCGCTAAAGAGATATAATTTACAAGGACAATTTATTCCCATTTACTGTTGAAAAAAGAGCTACATATGGCGCCTAATGATCCTATATGCGCATATGCGTTTATATGAAAATATATTGGTTTTCATAGGTGACTCCATGTTCTCCTATCATGTTACCGACACACGGTATATGTAGTACATCTACCTTTTTTTTCAGCGCCGATTACAGTGCCCAATTATTGCGGTTATTGCTATTTCGACTGTCCCCATTAGATTACTATCTTATAGCACGAGTCCTTATAAAGAGTTGAAGTATATTGATGTAGAATGGCAACAGAATACGCACGGACAGTTCTTGCGATAGTTTTCCTTACTTCATACACATTTTTAATGCGCAATTGAAAAAAAGTGTACCTTTTTTGGTAGTGGACTATATGCGGTATGCGAGATGTATTCGTTGGTAACACCACCAGAGGTAGTATACTTGAAGCGAAAGTCCAAATATGAAATAGGAGTCTGATTGTCTGCACACTGCTGAAAGTGATCATAAAAATTGTTTTTATCTTTTAATTCATCGCGTCTTTTATGTCATCAGTGTACTTCACGCTACGAAAATGACGGCCGAACACGGCATTTCGGTAACTCTAGTTTCTTTCCCAGAAATCCTGCTCGTGAATGCCCTTACCAAAGCCCGCACGAATTGGTCCAGTTTCTTCCAAGATACGGAAAAGTCCTTCTAGCGACCCGCGGAATCTGGCGCTAAAGCCTGGTGCTCCATGAGGACCAACGTCCTCGACGCCGGCTGACCAGTGTCCCCTTAGTCCATCACCACCAAAACTGCCACCTATGAACTCTCGGGCTCCGGTCAAGCTTCCTGAAACAAAAGTAAGAAACAATATGAATGCCTCACTGCGAGCCGGCCTAGTTGGAATTGATTCATCTTGAAACTTGGCGCTAAACAAAACGGTGACACAGAAAGAAGGAAAAAAGACACGTGGACGAGCGCTTTCTAACAACTCAGTTGTTAGAAAGCAGTCGTCCCGTGTGTCTTTTTGTGTCCCCGTTTTGTTTAGCGCGAAGTTTCATGATGAATATGAATGATATGCAATGCCTGTGCGCGGGGCTGCCTTCGCAGGGAGAAGGTTATAACGAACTGCTTTGTGCGATAAAGAAACGTTCAGCATAAGAAGTAATTTGGTAAGTCCTAACCGAGGAATAACAAGCTGTTATTACATTTTTTTTTGGAGTTCGTTATACACGATAGTAGAAGCTAGATGCAGTGACAGTGCTGAAACACCTAATGGTAACCTCACTCTGGCAGCAGCACGTTCAAGTAACGCAGCCACCCAATGCGATCAATAGCTGTCTATCATGTGATGCGCCTGATCACGTTATAAAAGCGAACAAAAAGCATACCCCCAAAAAAAGAAAAACCTGTGCGGTTTGTCTTATCGCTTATGTTGGAGGAGTTTCAAGTTTGATATAAGATCTCTTTTAAATAAATATGTCGGATAAATTTCTCGAAGCTATCAAGGTTCGACAAATAATGTAATTTTTTGTATCCAGGTTTGATGCATTTGGGTTTAAGCGTAAACTGTAACCCATAATAACGGTTTTTTTTTATTAGAAGTCCTGAAGCTGCTTATTGGATTCTCACGGACGTCGTAGTTGAGGGCTAGGGAATATTTTGCCCAATGGAATTTTTTTACCGAGTAAACAAAGCGTGGTACACGAGCATTATTGCATATCGCTCCCATTGGAACAACTCTGCCATGGCAGGGAGCCGAACTCGCGACCTCATGCTGAGCAGGAGAACGTGACAGCCATGGTGCACTTAACGATCACAGCTTGGGTAAGCTGTAATATTTATTTAGGCCTGCATTTCCATAGTTATAAGTAACCGTGGCAGTTATAACCTAAAGAATATTCCCAGCCCCACCATATTAGACCTTTTGCTTATTTCTTGCTTGGTTTCGAAAGTAGCATCGCTATTAGGAAATATTTACAGCTTATGTATTTCATAGAATCGTGAGGCGCGATCTCTTACATGCTGTAATATATGACGTCAGGTACCTAAATTACCTGTACTTCGCTCCTAAAACTTTTGTTCCGAGTAATACCAACCCTAAGGGTGAAAATAGGTACGAGTATTCGATGCATTCTTTCATGTGGGCTTATTACAGTTATTGAATGCAAGCGGCGCAGGTTACATTAAAGTTGCGAAAAGGAACACTAATAAAAAGTTCGCTCTTTGTAATACGTGCCGTAATGTTCATATTCTTTCAGCGGAAAACTGAGCACTACGTGAATCAGTGTGAATAATTGGCACGAGTTGGTTTCAACTGTTACTCTGAGTGCAAGTGGAAGGCTTTACAATGTTTATTGCGGTTTAAGTCCTTGCCGAAGTACGGGTGTTAGCAAAGGAGGGAAAACTAGGTCATTTGTTTCAGGAAGAATGTGCCAAAAGTGGTCACGTAATTTTTTATTCCAAGAACTTTATGGAACTTGACCACATAAAATGCATAAGAAGGAAGTAATATTATTTCATAAATTGTTCTAGGAAGCAGCTGAGTGCGACCTACGCTACTTTCCACGTAGCATTCCAGACTATCTACGTATAATGTAAAACATGTGTAAGAAGACAACTTTCTTTGTCAAGGCCACCACCGGTTTGCACCCGTCGATCACTGGGTTCGCATATCGGAGGACAGGGCGCAGCAAGCTGTACTTCGCATACTTCGATCGCTTTTTGAATCTTGCATTTGCAATGAGTCACTCAGAGTTATGCGAAGCAAATCGGTGATTTTGAGTTTCGCAATGAGTTTATTCTTGTACATAGTTCTACGTAGTTTACATGGCTGGTTCTCCCCTGCAAGGATTATTGCGCTGCTAAAAATGGTTACTTTTTATTCGTTAATGCATTGTCTTTGCGAAGTTTCCTCAGTGCCCTCCGAACGCTCTCGCTACAGATCAATGAACATGTCACACAGGAACGCATCAGCTCGTTAACGTGGTTAATGTCATGTCCAGTTCCGGTAACTCTGTACAATAAAAAATGGTCAAATACACTCAGTGGAGCCCTTCCGCCCTAAAGCGACCATGTGCACAGAATAAATACGATTGTGTAACTTTCCTGTCAAATTAACCGAGGAACCACCACTTTCGCCGAACTGACTTGATTGTCTTTCACTAAAACGTGTTAACGTCATCGCATTACCACCCCAGCCTTAGTGCTACCGCCGCAGTCATATATGTTGCCTATCCAGCAATGCACGTAGGTGGTAGGAGGCCCAATCATTCGGTATTTCGCAGGCTCTGTATGCTTAGTGATGTGACATTGAATATCACTTCCTGTTTTTCTAGACAAAGCACGCGAACAAGCTTATGGCTCACTCCACACAGGAATATAGGGAAAGAGGAAAGACTTCTGAGCTATATGGATTTTCAAGGCTTCTTTACGTGGCACATGATGTGAATATATCACCAAGTTACCTTAACCCTAGTTTTTATTATATTCCATAAGGCAGCTCACCTCGAAATGAAAAGAAAAATAGTTACCTAAACGTAAACTTATTTTGGAAAGCACTGCGAGATAGAAAAAGCAGATACTTCTTTGCTAATGTGCAAAATGTGCAAACCTTACCAGCGGAAATGAAGCAGATCGCTAGGAATACTCTCATGATTGTGCTGTATATACGATGTTCTTGGGGCTCTCGACTGCTTCAGCAATAAAAGGTTTCGCGAGATGCCGCAGTTCTTTCCTGGTAAGAGTTCTGCGTCACATGATTCTTCTTTCGTGTCTTTGTTACTGGTCAGCGCATGATTGAATGCTTGCGAGATTTTGCACAAGCACGAGACTTCTATTGTTCGGGGAATTTTGTCGATACAGTTGGACAGTGTAAAGGGGAAATACATAAAGAAAAAATAATAAATGTGGCTGAACCATCTCTGTTCATTCGCAATGATCGCTTGCACAAAAATAAAATCCCCGCCATTCCGCGGGCTACTGTGCAATAATCGCTATGGCTGCGATCCAGCGGCACCTCTACATGCGTTTAAACAGCGTTTCACAGTAGCATTCTTTTATTTCGCTTATTTTTATTTCCTTCTTAATTTAAAGCGGCAGCGGTGTTTTTTGTTTCTTTTATCTACAGCCATCATTGAAAAAAAAATGTAGGCCTTGTCTGCGTGTTACGTATCGCTTTCCGTAACACGAAGAATACTCTTTGTTATACATTTGCCAGAGCACGTGTACTTTTATAGCTACGTGTAATACTTTTGCAAGCAGTTGGACTTGAAAGACAAGGTCCCCTGCAGAATAAGTAAGATATTGTGCGCTATCTCTGGTGCTGAAGAAGTTACCCGCCGTTGTGGCGTAGTGGCTTTGGTGTTGCGCTGCCAAGGCCGAGGATGCGGGATCGAATCTCGGCCGCGGCGGATGCATTTCGATGGCGGCCAAATGCGAAAACACCCGTGTACCGTGTATTGGGTGCCTGTTAAAGAACCCTAGGTGGTCAAAATTAACCCGGAGTATCTACGGCGTAGCTAGAAATCATATCCTGCTTTCGGCACGTGAAACCCCAGAATTGAAAAAAAGTTTTTGAAGAAGGTATCGAACATTAAAACACCTGAATGGTTTGTATAGCACGTGTAGTTAGACAATTGAATGCTCTTCTTCTTAAACCGAAGCTTTCATTACTCTTCCTTGAACTTTTTCACTGCTGCTGCTGCTGCTGCTGTGGTTGTCTTGCACGCCGCGTCGGGGGGTGGCTCATGCGTGCATATACACGGTGGCAAATAGGAAAGGCGACGAGAAAACCTCATTTGTACCTTTCCGTCACGTCGCATGTGTGCAATGCCCTCTGGAGCTGCCTGGGCGTCGCCACGTTAGCCTCTTGACAGCTATTATTATCCGCTAGCCCTCGCAAAAGCCTTGTAGAAACTGCAGCGATTACCTGCTTACTAACGTGCTAGTACAGAGATAAGGCAGATAGAATGGCATAGAAGAGGAGGCAGAGTATAAGTAAAACCACGCAGTCGCGAAACGAGTTAATAATAGCCTCTTTGCTCGCAGTTCCCGTACAAAGGGGGGGGGGGGGGGGGGGTCGCGGCAAAGGGCAAAGATGCGGTGAGAAGGCAACGAAACGCTACTACAACAGTGGATGCGGGAAAAGTGTAGGTACGGCACGGTACATTTCTGCTATTTCTGAAAAGTAACCAGCATTCAAATTTGTCGAGCGGAGAACTGACGTAGGGCGTACAGACGCAAAGCCTCATTAAAGCACCGTAGGGTCTAGGCGACACTATACGTAAGCGGACGTACGTCAAATCAACACTTGTGAGCCTGCCGCGGTATCTTTGCGCCTATGGCATTGGTAGAGGTCGCGGATTCGACCCCTACGACAGCAGCCGCATTTCGACGGAAGCGAAATATAAAAATGCTAGTTAACTTGGATTTAGGTTCACGTTAAAAGAAAACCAGGATGTAAAAATTAATCCGGAGTCCGCCACTATGGCATGCCTCATAATCTGATTGTGGTTTTTGCACGTACGACCCCACAATTCAATATTGTTTAACACTTCGGCTATTGAAAGCGTGCAATGCGATTTCCTGCCCTCCCGCCCGGACATGAAGTTAATGAAACTGAATATTTGCTATGATGACACTGTGTCGGTGTGCCCTGGTGTGGACAACCCGAATGCAGAACCCAGCTCTAAACTCTACTACAAGTACCAACGAATGGCGACGACACTGGCTAAGTTTATATAGAACTGGTCTGTTTAAGGGGATACCCGGCATCCACAACCAAGTTTCAAGTCCCATTCAAGTTAAACGGACACAAGTGTGGTACGAAAGAAGCCATACAATCTAACGGGGGAAAAGAAGGCGTGTCTCAAAGAGGAACTCCAAAAGATGCTAAATGCCAACATAATTCGGCCGTCCGTGTCCGCGTTTGCATCACCGAGAACAATAGCTCCGAAAGAAGATGGTAGCCTGCGGCTCTGTACGGAATAGAGGATACTTATTGGCCGTACCATTCCATACCATACTTCGGCCACGATGCGATGTGCCATGCGAGACAATGATAAAGCTCAACCCTCTCAGAAGTTATGAACAATGGCGCACAACAACGCCTCAAGCAAACATCAACTCACCACTCTCATATTAATCTAAACGTTGAAGAAATTAAATATTCGCCTTCAGCATCACCGCTAATTATCATCAATCAGAGCAAACAGCATAGAAAGCTTCGCTCGCATCGATTCCCGCAGTGCGTGAGATCCGCATAATTTTGTTTTTACAAAATAAAGAGCCCAGTGCTTACACCAGTGGAAGCGACCGGGCGTAAAGGGGTAGCAGATAGGTGTAAAAGCAGTTATTAAAAAAAAAAGGTAGACGTTTAGCTGTCCCTACATGACTTGCGCAATACTCCCTGATTTACGAACAGTACATCTTAATGACACTCTCTACAGGTCTTGCGCTCGTTATTCGAGCTGCGCAGCCGATTCTAGCATTTTATCGTAACCTACCCGTCGTATCAAGTTCATTCCTTTCACGACGATAGCTCATACTCAGAGACTCGCCGCGGTAGCTCAAACGATATGGCATTGCGCAATTGAGCTCGAGGGCGCGAGTTTGATATGGGATGGAATGCAAGAACGCCCGTGTACTGTGTATAGGATGCACGTTAATGAATCTCTGGGGGAGTCAAAATCAATCCATATAGTTTCTCATAACGGCGTGCGTCATAATCAGATTGTGACTTTGGCACGTAAAACGCTATAATTTGTTTATTCGCTTCTACTCAGGCGGCAAGTATGTTAGCCGCGCCTGCATATATACCTATAATAGCATGCATCGTCTTCCGGCAATCTGCATGACAGGCATAATCTAAGGGCTTTTCCCGTCACACATTCCTATGACTCACGGGGACAGCAAAGCCCAAAGCAGGTTTCTTGCGCGCATGCCAGAAGATAGGTCGGATGGGTCAAGGAATTCGGCAAATAAGAAAGCGTTCCTTTTGCGTGCATGACTGACTATAGTAGACGTGCTGCAGCGCGACTTGATGGAGCAGGAGCAATATTTGTAGCCGTTCGATCATAGCACACGATTATTTGACGTTGTTGTGGAGGCCTGGGATCAAGAGACACAATTCAGCCTGTCCGGTAATACGCACGACAATCTTTGTTTTCTGCGAAGCTGTTAAGATCACTATAATTAGTAACAAGCATGTAGAGAAAAGCGTTCGCACATAGTTCGTGCACAGCAAGCGTCCACGCTTATTGCAAGATGACTGAAATTCGGAGAAAGTCGAACGTCTCCGAAATATTCAGGGTTTACTGTATGAAATGCAGGCTACATTTAAAGACATCACTTAAAATCAAGCATCGCAGTCAATATTTGTCCCTTGCTAACTGCTAATAACACGTGCGAAGAGGCGTTTAACGACTTTTGGAAGAATAGTAAGCATTTAGGGAGAAAGGTTTTTGACGTGAAACGCCTTTAAAATTGTTCAAGGGGTATCACTTGCTAAAACCGGATGTAGCTAAAACGAGGTACAACATTATAACTTTTTTATATCTGCAACCATGCTACCCGCCCGCCTTACTTTGGTATCGCTGTGCAAAGAAATTAAAGTCATTACTTGATTAGGCATGTGTCACGTGCACAGATGACTCCGTTGTCGCGACACGCATGACGCAACCGAAGCTAAACTAAGCCTCGCGCGTGGCCTTCAGGGAGACGTAACTCGGCAGTACGGTCAATCAGGCCTAGTCGCATTTGAGAGAGCTCACTCTGCCATAGTAGGTATAAATTATCAATCTTATTCTGGTGCACATCAGAAGTTATAGGGCCTACAAGTGTCCAATTTATTGCAGAAATTTCAAGCTTGCTCGACTATGGTACCTCTGCGTTCGATCTGCGCGGTTCATAAATGGCACGAAGAGACTCGGGTAGAAAGGAATTCCCAACCCCTTTGACCACGGCGGAACGTGTACGTCTTCATAGGGAGCGCCGGTTCAGGAGATTGAGGAAAGGGCAGGAGCCCCAACGACCTAGGAATGAGGCTGGCTTGAACGGTGCTGTCGCTTCGGGTGCCACCTCAGGAGTTTCATTTCTTTACTCTAGTTCCCCGATGCCCTTTGCAAAACAAATGGGCCCACTTCGAACACCGAGCGAGCACGATTGCAAAATTAGACATTAAGATCGACAACCACTAGCTGTAACATAGGTTCCGCATGGGAGCTTTCTAATGCGTGAATAAATGCGACTTGTTCATTTGGCTGCATCATTTCTGTTGACTAGAGCTCACACACAATCTGCAGGACTCACAGGGCGTTTCAAGTACCCCACTGCGGCGGCGTTCCTGATACAGCCTGCTACATTTTCTTCAATTGATAGAATTCTTTGCAGAATATTCACGGGAAATGACGGATACATGAAGTACATGAAGGCGCCTTCCGAAATAGTGTCGTTTATACACATGTGACACAGAATAAAGCTTAAGATATCTGTTGCGTATTGCTATTTCGTATTGCTGCTTTCATGCAATCTAACATGTTCGCTCTTCAGATCGTATGGATAACTTAGATGAAGGCCCTTTTACAGGAAGGAACATTTTAGAGCCGCGGGACTCCAGAATATGCAAGTCGCAGCGAAGTTTCTTAAGATACGGCAGCCAATGTGATCTCTTATGACTGACTTGACAACGAACGCTTTATTGTGTGTGTGTGTGTGTTTGTGTGCGTGCGTGCGTGCGTGCGTGCGTGCGCGCGCGCGCGCGCGCGTGTGTGTGTGTGTGTGTGTGTGTGTGTGTGTGTGTGTGTGTGTGTGTGTGTGTGTGTGTGTGTGTGTGTGTGTGTCCTTCGAAGTTTTCTTTCTCTCCGTCTATGCTGATTGTTTAGTCTGCTGTTTGGCCCTCCCCCATTGCAGGGTAGCCAAGCCGGCTCAGCTTCCTTATGCTCCCACCCTTTGCCCTATCATTCCTCGCTCTCTCTTTATATCTTGTTTTTGTTGCGTACCTTTTGCTGACTGAAAACAAAAGGGGGTGTTGTGCCGAGGTATTCGGATCACCACCTGAGTTTGGCTCTTTTGCCTGCTTTTGCGCTTGTGGGAGGTGGTCAGACTTTCACCGCCGATACGCAGGTGCTGAAGAAGAGCGATCGAGTTGGAGGCGCCCGTTTGTGTGTGTGTTTGTGTGAAAACTTTTTATTTACAAAATTCCTGAGGCTCGACTATTTCAAGCCAAGGCGGGCCGCACCCACGATGGCACCGTTAGGGCCAGCCCTTCAGCGACCTCGTGGGCCCTCTGGACAGCCCGTAGCTGATCTTGAAAAGATGAACTCTGTAGCATCTTCTTCCAATGGAGCCATACTTCTTCAGGGTTGGTGAGAGTCGCAGGGCATCCCGCGAGCATGTGTCTGATCCCAATGATGCCATCGCACGCATGACAATCTTTCTTGATCTCTCTTTCTGGATAAATTTTATCAAGGTGGTACGGCGTGGGATAAGTTCCTGTTTGTAATAGTCTGATTGAAACTGCCTGAGCCCTGTTCAGCTTTGAATGTGGCAATGGAAATTGTCTGCGTCCTAGATAGTAGTGTTTAGTAATCTCGTTATATATTAATAAATGATCTCTAAATCCCCCGGCCTGGTGGTGGATGGCTCGGTTGTTGCGCCCGTTTGTCACCAACAATTATAGCTCTGTGGGACGCAAGCGCGGTCGCTCCGGGATTGTTGTGACATCTGAAGGCTTATATAGAGCACTCTGGAAGCGAATCCGTCCGGTTTTCCCGCCGCCGCGTCTCCTTATCGTAGCTGCGAGAGAGGAGGATGACGGTCGCTTATCCCGCCGGCGTTCGCGCCGCTAGACACAATACACTTACGAAGAATCGGCAAATTTCTTTTTTTTAATGTTTGGGTTTTATGTGCCAAAGCCAAATACGGTTATGAGACACGCTATAGTGGATACTACGGATTAAGTTTGACCACCTGCTGTTCTTTAACGTGCACGCAATGCACGATACACGGGCATTCTTGCATTTCGTCTTCATCGAAAAGCGGCCGCCATGGGCGGAATTTGACCCCGCGCACTCTTGCTTCGCGCCGCAACGCCAAAACCACTACGTCGCCACGGCGGGTATCGGTTTATATTGACACTTCTACATTGTCTATCATTTGTTCCTCCTTTTTCCGGGAACCAATTTTCACCAGCCGAAATATCGCTAAGCACAAGGCGCGCCTAAATGCATCGGTACTTTCTCGAATGTTAGCGTTGATCCTATATATGTGGTCTTTGTTGTCGCCGAACCTTGTTATCAGATTGTATGCGCAACGCCAACAGTGTAGCCGTTTCTCGAAGGCACGTGGGCACCAGCGTTCACGCTAGAACCGTCGACGAGTACTCTATAAATCGCCTACGCGCTTGACCCGCAGATCTGATTTCGACGATTGACGAGTGTGCTTGCCGCTATCGTTGTGGTAAGTGTTTCTTTCTTGCGGTGCACAGGTTCGCCCCAAAAAAAGAGGCAAATTCGTGACTCGCAGTTTTGACGTGCGCCTGTCTTCACCAGCACTGTAACGTGATGATATGTATAGCCGCTACAATTCGGTGGGTTAACGGCTGTGTTCTCTACGGGCATGGAGGAAGAAAATGTAGGAGGGAGCATTACGTCACGAAGCCAGCTTTGGCAAGCTAACGCTTCGTGTATCCAGCAGTGGTGGCCCAACACGTGACCTCTTGCGTCGAGATCAAGGAGAATCGAGAGTTGCCAAGACCTTTGGTTACCGGTAGTTCTTATTCGGTACGCGTTCGGCTGGCAGCTGCTCACATGCAGGAAGGAAAATATTGTTCCTTGTCTTTTTTTTCTTGGTTTTCTTTTTGTTTATTTCAAGAGTTTCAAATGGTTTCGAATGGATACTGAAAAAAAATCACAGCATATCCACGGGTTGAATGATGATGAGTGGGCGAAGCTCCGGAGGGAATCATCGGATCTCCCGCTTAAGGGGACGCTAGCACAAACGCGTTAGAAACGTGCAGTACTCTCTAGTAAGGGGGAGCGGCCAAAGCGTCTTACGCAGCCATTTACACATGCCGGAACGTGCACCGCGTTTGCCGACGCCATCACATGACTGCTGAGAGAGTATACCCCCCGTATTCATAAACGCTCCTCGACTTGAACTTGACTTGCCACCGCTTTGGGCAGCGCGTTCGAAACGCGTTGAAGGTAAGGCGGAGAGGCCACAGCGTCTTACACCAGCTTCTTACACGGGCCGTAACGCGCTAGCACAAACGCGTTAGAAACGCGCTAGAAACGCGACCTTTCGTTAATGTTGGGTATTTATTGCCATCGTGGTGCGTGTGTCCATGTCCGCTTCGTGGCGTAGTGGACTAACGCCGCGCGCTCGGAAGCGAGGGGTCCCTGGTTCGTTACACACTACTGGTTACACACTACTACGACGGGGACGGAACGGGTGCCGCTATAAGGAGCTTCGCCCCTAAAAAACATCTACCGGAAGTACTAAAACCTACCACGCGCTCTGACGTGTCCTCCGTGCTGTGACGTTTTTATCACGTGTTGGGCCACTACAGTCGGCGACAATCGCATTGCGGTATGCTCCCTCCTATATTTTCATTCCTCCATGTCTACGGGTATACGCAATGAAGCAACAAACCATGCCTCAATATCCTCACTGCAACAAATGTATGCCTGCAAGTGCAGCATTCCTTTAACAGATCGATAAGGTAAGCATGATCTTAAGTAGCGCTAACTTCACGAAACACAAGAACTATAAGAAGGGAGATACACACCAAGCGCTTCTTCGTTCTTGTTTTTCATGAAGTTAGCGCTACCTAAGACCATGCTTAGTGTAAATCAACTGGGTCAATTTTTCGTTCTAATAAAAGATAAACTTTCGATCTATATATGGAAGCGTTCGGCTATTCCCTTACGTTGACAATCATCATTAGTGCTTTCTGTAATTTTTTTTCTCCGCACTAATTTTCCCCTTCTTGTAGGTGACGTAAAATACCTACCGCACACCCATGCCTTCGTTGGGAAATGTGGAGCAAAATATGCTCGTACAGTCGGCAGACGGCGTTCAGTTCTTGACATCGCAATGTCATATATAGAAAACCCTCGGAACGGAGACATTTCAGAAAGTTAGGCCGGCTTGAATTACAAAAGTGGTGGCCGTCTGCGACGGACGTTCCCGCAGGTTCACTTGGCATGAGCATATTGAAATGCATCAAAGCGGCAAATCAGCAGTATGAAGTAATACTGGTAATACGCAGCGCGTATTACCAGTATTCCTTTATTGACAAACATGCTTTATATATATATATATATATATATATATATATTGTTTTCTTGTCAGTGGAAATACTTCGCTTTCTTTGTATCTGTTCATGGACATGCATATATAAAGCATGTCTGTCAATAAAATAATCAGTTGGAAGTCAGCGCTTGTCCGTGTCTGCTATTCGTCCCCGTGTTTGTTCTCGCGCTGTGTATTACAAGTATGAATAACCAACTAGCCCCGTCCGCCACTTTTATGAAGTAATACTGCAAAAGATTAAAAATAAGAAAAAAGAAACGTTACAATGAAAGAAACAGTGCGGCAATACGTGTCACCCAAGAAATGGGTAAACTCCCCTTAAGTAGTCGCGATTTTAGATGTCACCGGCAGCTGTCTTTCCCCGTTGGCGTTAGTAGTACAGTCGTGAACACGCTTAGCGTAAACACAGGAGCGCGTGCCGCACGGTGCTATCAGCGACACCTAACGATGCGAACGCGAAGTTCTGCACATGCGCAATGCGTTTGCGGCTTGAATATTTTACCACTGCGCGCATCGCGTCATCGGAAAGCGCCTTCGTCGTCTGCTATGTTGCGCGCCGGCTGCCGCAAGTTTTATGATAAAGATCACGCCACCACCCAGCATACCACAAGCAAATATATACATACAGACGCTGTTTCTGAACGTCCCACAGGTGAAAGCATATTGCCATAAGGTTCCCGAGAAGAAGAGGCGTGAAATTGTGCATCTTGCGTATAAGGGGTATACCCAACGTCAAATCGGAGCATTGGTTGACAGGCCATTAAAGACCGTTCAGGCTTTTAAGCATGAAGGACGCATCCGCGATGCCCCCCGGGCACCACCACCAAGATCTACGACGGAGGATGAAGATGCGTTAATCATCGCAGCCGTGGTCCAGCATCCTTTCCTTCCCGCTAGAGCAATTCGTGAGGCCTTAGACCTCGATGCTTCAGATTCTACAGTTCGCCGTCGACTGAAGGATCTAGGGTTTCACTGCTGCATGGCAGCACGGAAACCATTACTGACAGCGGCGAACAAGAACGCAATGCTGCAGTTTGCTTTGCAGCTTGCTCCATGGAGAAGCGAGGACTGGAGTCACGTCATCTTTTCTGATGAGTCTACCTTTTCCACGCGACAGGACCAGAGGGTGCGTGTTTGGCGACTCTCAGGCACCCGGTAAGGCTGACTTACTTGCACATTTGTTCAACATCTATCAGGTAAATTTTCGCAAGACATTGTGTTACAGATACGATGGCTAAAAACGTGCGAAGTGTGTTTTCCAGTGGGAGTACAAGCGTGTATGTATGGGGTTTCATATCCCGACATGGCCTGGGCCCATTGCAACGTATCCACGGCACTTTGACGTAGGCGAAGTGTTGTCATAGTCTGGACGATGTGTTGTTGCCTTACATTGAAGACTTGTTTCCTGACCGAAGTTTTCTGTTCCAGCACGACCAGGCACCAGTTAACACGGGCAGGATTGTGAAACAGTATCTCTCAGAGAAGCAGATCCCCGTGCTAGAGTGGTGTCTGAAAGGAGCCGACCTGAATATAATAGAAAATGTATGGGTCCGTATGAAAGCTACTATTGCGAAGAAACCGATTTACGCCAAGACTGCAGACGTCTTATGGCAAGAAGTTCGACAGCAGTGGGAATGCCTTCGTGCTGACCAATCACTTGTGCCAGCACTGTATGCCTCACTACCATCTCGAATGGCAGCTGTCATTGCTGGGAATGGGGAAAGACTGGCTACTATACTCAAGTGCTGCCACTATGTTTTGTTTCTTTACTTGCTATTTATTGTGTTTTTGAGGCGTTGTTGAAACATGCAATTCCTCGTGCGCATTTGAAGAAAATAAACGTTTTATAATTGTTACATGGCAAGGCTAGTTTATCTGGTATTACACTTCGGTGACATCCGATAACACGATACGTAATTTGGAAGACTGGAGCAGTGACTCTATGTTACTATTGACATGTTTTGCTGTTAGTAATTGTTTCGTAAAGCCGGGCGAAAGCTGTAACCAACGCCACGCTCTGAAATAAGGACAAAGTGAAAAAGAAAGAACGGTAGTAGGCTTAAGAAGCAGGCAAGAGACGCAGTAACGTAGTAATATAGTTTTAAAACGTAATTCAATGGGCGTTTATTTAGTATTGCAGACACGCAAAGTCTAAGATAAAAGTAAATCGAAAGCCGGTACTGGCGCTTACAGACCTAGCCAGCTCTTGTTTCATTGATCCTAACTGGCAGATCGCAGCAAGCCCGACGATAGCAGCCGAGGCAAAACATAGCAGACGATGACGGTGCGTTCCGATGACGCAATGCGCGCGATGGTAAAATAGCCACCCCGCAAAAATATTGCGCATGTGCAGAACTTCGCGTTCGCATCGGTAGGCGTCGCTGATAGCACAGTGCGGCTAAAGTCCCTATATAAGAAAAGTACAGGCAACCTTTGATCGACGCCGCTACTCTCTCTCTCCTGTATCTCGGATTGGACGATGATAGCGCGCGCTTTCACTTCTTTATGTTTAGTTTTTTTCCGCCTCAGAACCATGTTGAAAGTCACTCTGCGCAGTCGCAGTCGCCTGCGGGGGCGGCGGTGCGCGCCCGGCTTGAAAGCTTCAACGTGGACTTTCTGGGGGCGCCACCACCGACTTGCTTTCGCAAGCAAAAAATAAAGAATAAAGCAAGCGCTTTAGGAGAGGAGACGGCGGAGGAAAGAGTAGATGGCGGTACTTTTTCTATATAGGGACCTTACGTGCAACTAGGAATGGGCGTGTTGCCCTTCGCCACCCCTGACTCAGCAGCACCAGTACATTCCACCAGCGGGTTACGGACGATGTTGCATGCCATAGGTATACAATTGCATTTCATTTTACATATTTATTCGCGAGCCCTCTATGACCGATTCTTAATGGAGCAATAAAGTGATTCCCTGAAACATATATACTCCTTCTGTTTCCTTTTTAACTACTAAGTATAACTTGAAGAAGTGGCGTTAAAATTCTTCAATATGATACACCTCCATTTGCAACAAGAGTGTAGAGTGGCGCAACAGTTTGACGTTGCATGCATGGCGGGCAATATACTTGGAAACGCTGCTTGCCGGCCACAAATGTGATTAACAGTGAACAAGGTCACTGTTAATTGCTTTCCTTGGATGCCGTATTCAATGTATTGTATTGCGTGTAAGGTAAATGCACCATTTTTTTTTTGTTAGCGCAGTGATAACGGCTTTCACTGAACGCTAACTGAACCATCTGAAGCACTCCTTTACATTTATTCCTAGCGCGCGCTGTCAACGAGTGCTTTCTTTACGAACAAAGATTAGTTTAGCAACGAGAAAGTTCTGCTATATAAGGCAGCTTCTTGTGTTAAGTTGCTAATTTAACCACCGCCTTGTTGTTTCACTTTTAACCGTCCTTGTGTCTGTACTAACTAGGCTTTAGAAAATCCTTCTGACAAACGCAGCAATTGTCTTCGCGGGTGCCATCCGGAGCATTCCATTGAAATAGCGCTCGCTGTTGTCTTCGAACTATTTCTTCCTTACTATAATACAATTTTCAACACATCTGGTAATCTATTAATTTATTAGTGGTGTTTCTTGTTCATTTGACAAAGCATGGTTATTTTTAATTGGTGCATTTTAATGCGAGTATAACCTGCAGGATACATCGTAACAATCTCATACCAGGTTTTGCCATCTGACTTATTCGGCGA
Source organism: Dermacentor silvarum (assembly GCF_013339745.2). Classification (NCBI taxonomy): domain Eukaryota; kingdom Metazoa; phylum Arthropoda; class Arachnida; order Ixodida; family Ixodidae; genus Dermacentor; species Dermacentor silvarum. Next base: position 75,991,331 of record NC_051161.1, read on the forward strand.
CATGGGAACATTATCCCTGTGCGTACAAATATTGGTTACCTTGATTGCTTTCGCGACTCTATAGAGCTGCGCCCACTTCTCACCCCCAAACAGCGATCGGTCGCAAGGATTCTTTGAAGAAACTTACGTCATGGCTAACCTTTCACTGCAAGATTACGTTCGCGTTTCATCCAATCGGGCGTCGGAATTAAGAGCTAAACACGGTAAGAAAATTCGATACATGTTAAGTTCATGGCATATCATTTCAAGTGTCAGTGATAAACTCCCACACGCATACGGTGATGGACAAGCCTTGCACTTTGTTAATGCATTTTCTCTACTGCAATTTTCCACTCGCCGACAGGCCCACCTGTATTGTTACGGATACTTTTCCGCTATGCCAGAGGCAACCCAGCCAACCTTTTGAAACTGTCGCGTGACATTGTTGAGTCCGTATTTGGATTGGCTCATCGATACAAGTTATTGGTATTCCTTCAAGTAGAAATTTTATTGCGTGAACGGAATCGTGTGTTCCGTTACTATTGGTCTACTTAGAGAAGTACTACGGTAATATACGCAACAAATATGCAAACAACGCAGTTTCACCATAGGTATGCATAATGTTGCACGTTCAACGCTGGGCGCGCGCACCCGGCCGCGGTAACTTGAAAGCCATATACGGTGGGGACAGTGCCCACCTTACGTTGTGTTTTCGAGGCTTAATTCGTGTTGATGCAAGCGGCGGCACGAAGATCAATTCGCTGGCAGCTGCTGCCGCGCTTACTCACTCCAGCATTTTGACTGCGAGTTACCGCGGTCATCGAATGAGATGCGTTGAAGTTTGCCTGTGTACACATGAGACCATGCTTCAATCAATCAATTAATCAAGTTGTTTATTTCGTATTTGCAGTACATGGTTCATAGTGTACATACAGAAGGAGGCCCAAAAGTCGAAACTGCAATTAGGGCCTCCTACAGCAACATGAATAGAGTATATCAAAAAAGGGCATACACAACAATCCAAGTTGTAAAAAAAGAAAACAAAAAAGTAGAAAAAAAGGAAACAAAGGAAAAGAAGAAAATAGAAAAAAAATAAAAGCAACAGAAGAGCCACATATACAGTGATAGGTTCTATACAGAATGGCTAAGGATTCAAGGATTCAAACACATGCTGATTTAACTTTTTTTTTAATTTATACAACGACATCGGTGATTTAAGCGGACGAGATAGGTAATTCTAAATAGATATGGCAAGGAAAGTAGTCGTTTGCTTGCCGTAATTAGTCCGTGCATTTGGTAACAATAAATTGTTTGACAGAGCAAAACGCGTCATATTATTGTTAGTAATTATGCCGTCAGAAAGGAAATTAACATAACCATATCTATTAATGGCTTTAAAAACGAAAACCAGGATGTGAAACTTATGTAGTCCTTCAACGGGCAGGATATGCAGTAACTGGAACAATGGCGCAGATGGTTGGGTAAATGAAGAGAAAGTGATGATTTAGTTAGTATGTCTGTGTTTACACGTCTCTACGGCCGATAAAACTATCATTACTTTGTGTAGCTGTCCACTACCACAGCGCAGTCTTCTTTTGCTATTTTTTTTTAAATCCGAATAACGACGCCTATCGTGAACGCCGATTTGTTAACTTTGACACTAATATTACCAACAACCAACAGCTCGTCAAAATGAAAATAGTAGTTAGCGCTACATACACAATAATAACACCTTCTCGGCTTGTGATAAAAAGCACAAGGCAACCTTCTGAATTCAAATAAGTGACACAGATACTGCAGTGATTCGTTAAAATTGTATAAAATGACCTAAATCATCTTGTCTGGCATTGGTCCAATAAGAACTATCAAATCACGTGTTCCTCCAAAGCATCAGGAACACTTCTGATGCAGCGCGAAACGTAACACAGACAGAAGAAGACACATATAAAATGACAACACATAGTGCTGCGTGTTATATATGTGTGTGTTGCCTTTTTATATGTGCCTTCTTGTGTCCATGTTTCGTTTCGCGTTGCATCAAAAGTGTTCCTAATAATACTCCAAACGAGCCCTCATCGCTACTCTTGTCGCTCCCGAAGCACTTCATCTCACGTTTCCCTGTAATTACCTGAAGCCCTTACGACGTCTTCCGAGCGCGCTTATTATATACGGGTGCCATTCTACCATGAAATGACCTATCGTCACGGTTCAATTTCCTCCAAACTTTAGCTTCCTCTCTAATAACAGTCGCGGCTCAAACTCGCACACGAGGCCTCGCACTCCTTGTGTTTATATACCCTTATGCAAAGTTCGGACGGTGCGTTGGACAAGGGGGAAGTGCTGTTTGTTCTAGAGAAGGACGAAGTGCCACGCACTGTCCATTGACCAGGTCCAAAAAGATTAACCCCCCCCCCCCCCCCCCCCGCTCCCTTACCAATGTTTTTCTCCACTCTGGGCATAACCTTCAGTGGGGGTCAGACAAGCAGCTCATCCGGCATTGGGCTTCTCCGTAGCTGTCATGGCAACTGACCTTATATGAGAATTTCGCGCGTCAGCCTTCCCTCGGTGCTTCTTCGAGCCAGCCGACAACAAGCAACAAGATGGGCACTGTTTTTTTTTTCTCATCTCGACCCGCATGCTCGCTTCTTTCCTGGAGAATGGTACTACTATTCTGCCACGGCATCGGACATTTCTACGTTAAGAAATTCAGTGCTGTCACTGTGGAAAGCTAGTCTCTCCAGAACATAAGCAGCATAAAAAACTGCATTAGAAAATGCTATAGACTGTATTCAATGTGAGAGAAAGTTTGGCGTTTACGCCCTAATTCTTGCATCAGAATCTAACTTGAAGTATACGAATCACATTCTGCCTTACCTTGCACGAGAATTACTAGAAAGCGCCTAATTCGCACATAAATCAATTCGATTCCTGCAGCACTTAGACCTGAGATGCAACGGCCACCTTATTTGTGTTTTTTAGGGTTGCCTTTATGAATCATCACACATCTTGAGCATTGTTTCAGCATTGCGGACCTTCTAGAACACGAACGCGTAGGCTGAATACAATGTGTCATTTATAGAACAGATTTGTGCCAGCAACCGCCACCACTGCTACCGGACACCACCAGCTTTACTGCTTGAAGCATTGTATCCTTTCTCTTTGGGCTCACCCCTCAACAACCCATAAAGCCACATGAGCCCTTCTACAGTACATACAGGCCACCGATTTCAGTGCCTCACAGTAGATACTCTGGGCCTTGTCTATAGCACGTGATTATGCTACATTGTTATCTCTCTCATTCCCCTTCGCTCTTTCCGTAGTCAGCTAGCCGAAGTCTAGCTTTTCTCTCCCTCTCTCTCCTTAAAGGCTCGCGTTGTTGAATGCTCGCTCATTTCCTCATGCTCGTTAATGGAAGCCCTCTCATTTCGCCAGCAGTCGATTGTTCAGAACTATTTTGCGAGATATGTATCTTCAAAGCAAAAAAAAAGCGTGTTATGTTTGCGCGCAGTCGACAAGGCCTGCATCTATGCGGTGTCCATATACGTATGCTTTACAGGCAGCATGCACTGTAGCAGGCTAGAGCGTACCAGTCCAGGTCGGCCTCTCTGCCGTTCCGGTAAATAAAACCTCTTTCTCTCTCTTCCTGCTAATTACCACTGTAATATCACGTGCTACTTTTCACGCATGGTTTGTAATATTGCGTGTATAATTCGGAGCGTTGAGCACGTTATCTTTATCACATCATGAACACCACTAAGCCAGCTTTCTTGTTTCTTCGCTTGCTTCCGAGCTCCAGTTCATAAGCTAGCGCTCCTGAAATAGAGTCATGTATTGCTTTTTTTTTCCAAAGGCCTCTTCCGCTGCTTTACTTATTCGACAGCCCCGCATGTTGGGATTATCTGCAGTGGAAGTATCTTTCGGAGAAAGAATCTGTAGGAGCATCCGAGAGTCGCAATATTACTGACTGCTGTTGGGTCATCAAGTGCGCACTAGGCTGTCAGCGTCCAGGATATTACTTCGACGCCACTAACGTTTTTACTAGTCATGTATTTCTTCTCGCCACGTAAGTGTAGAAATCGCAAACGCCCCTTGACCTCATAAATGGTCGCAAGAGTATCGCGTCCAATTAGGCCGCGAAGGCTGGAATTGTAAGGCCGGTATTTTTGTCTTCATTAGCCGTCAGTAACTTGCTTCGTACACTAGCTTTATATGTAAGATCAAGTTCTTCTTCTAAATCATATGTAAACGTAATTCGGCCGTCAGGTCAATTTTCCTGAAATTTATTTCCCTTATACCGGATGCCACGCCAAGCTTTTGTGGCGGTGCTCGTAGCGTGTTATACTATCTTCCAGGAAACTTTAACCCAGCATCACTCTGTGTCCCTAGATGGTAGGCATCTCTTAAACTTCAAATAGGCTATGTAAATTTTATCTCTCAATGAGATTTATTCTCTATAGATATCTATCAATCAATGACTTATTTGCAACAACAATGTTGATTGTTATTCGCAGCAGCAGGTCAATACAGTCCGTATGATGATTGAGCCATTTGTTGAAGATATTGCCTTTGTGTGTCCACTCGTTATGTCCGTTTCATTTCTTGAGCTTGAGATTTTTGAGGAAGTTTGAGTATTTGAGATGATTCGAACCCATTGGCTCTTACCTGCCAAATTCAATGTCAACGCCCCTTGTTGTCCACCGTATGCGACATACCTGGTTGCAATTCTCCTTCTGTTCCCGAAAGTCCAGATATGGCGCACAACACGGCATCCTCCCGGTGTGCGCATACTTCGGCGTTAATGGAGTCATCGAGATTGCTTAAGTCTCAGTGAAGCCACACATCATATAGGATACGTATGTGCCCCAGCTTGCTTCTGGCAATCCTGCCCAGATGTAAAGAACTGAAAGTTGGGTCAGTTGTTACTGCTTCATAATTCGAGACGCACAAAAAACCCTTTCACGAACGCGCACATTGTATCAAGAGACAACCTCCAAATTAAAGAGTAAAAATAGATGCGTCATCATCATCAGCCTATTTTTATGTCCACTGCAGGACGAAGCCCTCTCCCTGCCGTCTCCAGTTACCCCTGTCTTACGCTATATGATTCCAATTTCCACCTTCAAATTTCCTAATTTCATCACCACACCTAGTTTTCTGCCATCCCCGACTGCGCTTCCCTTCTCTTGGTATTCATTCTGAAACTCCTATGGTTCACCGGTTATCTACCTTACGCACAGCATTGCCTGCCCAGCTCCATTTTTTCTCTTAATGTCAATAAGAATATCGGCTATCCCTGTTTGCTCTCTGGTCCACACCGCTCTTTTCATGTCTCTTAACGTTACGCCTACCATTTTTCGTTCCATTACTCTTTGTGCTGTCCTTCACTTGCTCTAGAGCTTCTTTATTACCTTGAATGTTTCTGTACCATATGTTACCACGGGTAGAATGCAATGATTTTACACTTTTCTTTTCAATGACAGTGGTAAGCTTCCAGTCAGGATTTGGCAATGCCTGCCGTATGCACTCCAACCCAATTTTACTCTTCTCTAAATTTCTTTCTCGTGATCAGGGTCCCCTGTGAGTAATTGACCTAGATAAACGTACTCCTTTACACACGCTAGAGGTTGACTGGCGATTCTGAATTCTTTTTTCCTTGCCCGGCTATTGAACGTTATCTTTGTCTTATACATATTAATCTTCAACCCCACTCTTAAACTACATACATTCCAGATTAAAAAGATGGCCGCATACGCCTCTGTCAGTAAGCTAACAGTCAGCAGCGACATGCCGTCTATTGGGCTCCACATAGCTACTGGATGAGGGCGTAAGCGAGATAAACACGAATTGGGACGTCATCATCGACTAAGTCTAATGCAGTTGTACGTACTTAACGCTATGTCATGTCGTGTATGTTAAATCAACGATGGCATTTGCAGTCCTGCGATGAAACGTTCAAACCTGTTCTACATGGGCCGACCATGAAGTCGGCAAAGTGCCACACAGTTTCTATGTAGCGTTAGCGTGCAATTAGAAAACTACTGGGGAGTGTGGGCTGATCCATACGATGGAGCAGTCTAACACAGCGTCTGAAAGCGCGATCTGTAACGAGCAAAGAACAAGAGAAACTAGCTCGTGATGCACGCGCCAAACGTATAAAACTGCTAGTCTGCTTTGGAACGAGAGTAGTGCTTGTGCGACCATGGTATAGTGGCTAGATCATTGAGTTTCGATTTCTTAGTCGATCATGCATTTCTTTCTTCTACAAAAGTGGGAACTGCTGCTGAGGCAGGCGAAACCTACCAACCTCCCTCATTGTGCCGGGAATAAGGCAAAGCGTGCTTTGCATTAAGAAGCGCGTACCTGCGCACCACATGTCGTCGGATTTATTGATTCATTGGTGACGAAAACCGTACTCTGCTTTCAAGCGCTATCTGTTTGTGAGAAAATACATTTTGTTTTAGTTTTACAAACATGCGGAGGTAGGCTAAATTAAAGCCGGCTGTGCAAAATCTCAAATTCGTTTACAAAAAATCCTCACCAGACCGAAACCTCCGTCATGTATTGGGTGGGGTGCCTGCTAATATTGTTATTAATTTTTCACTACCAGATTGCACTTGAAAAAGGTGTTTAATACAACCCACCGCGCCGTTCGATAAATATACCAGTTGATGGTTTCCACTCGTGTCCTTCGTTCTTTCTTTTCCTGTCCCAGTGATACTCACGCAATCCACCGTTAGAACCAAGTGTATGCCTTGTGCAAAACCTCGCCCCGTATTCTCTTCATTATGGCCCGTTTGAGCCATGGAGAGATCGAAAGGCTAATTTGTACAAGAAGGCAAAAAAAATGCCTGCTTAAAACTAGATTGAAGACACGCCATAAAATTTACTTAACACCATTATCAAATTGTTGCAGGAAGCTCGCGGAAACTATTAAGAATCTAAATGCCGTAACGCTGATAATCACTTCAAGCAACAATGGAAGATAATAAATACTGTTTTAGGTAAGAACACTAACGCAACACAAATGAGCCAGGCAAATTATTGTTTTTTTACTCGCTAATCCTTTAGACATCGCGAACCCCTTCACATGCTTCTTCTGCAGATAGTAATTAATCTGGTCATGCGGTCACACTTGTAGATACCTTTCAATATTGCTCACAATCGTTATCTAATTTTCTACAGGCCCGAATGCAGTTCTTAGCATAATTCATTACCTAAAAGTAACCAGTGCAGGTGTATACATGAAATTCATCCGGGTAATGTAAACATGATATCGGCTACTATATATGCTCCGCGTTAACCTATCTTTATTCTCATATTTGAGACCAGAACATTTCCAGACCAACTAAAAAAGGCAAGAGTAATTTTGATACGTAAGAAGGGGGACCACACCTGCGCAACTAACTACCGATCGATTTTTATATTGCCCTTTTTCCGGTAAACTATAGAAAAATGAACTGAAAGCAAATAAATATGTATTTACTTTAATTAAATATATTGTGACATAATAAATTCAGGTTCGGAGCCAGCTACTCGACTAACCTTTCAACAGTCTTCTTTCCTGACAAAATTAAACATTCCATCTATAGCCGCAACTGTATTCATCGAGCGAACCAAAGCTTTTGAGAACAGAGGTCTATGCATTCTTTTTGATAAACTGGTTTCCATCGGTACAGTTGGCCCTGCATTAAGCGTAAAGGCTATATGACAGGTAGCTAGTGGTTTATATCAATCCAACACCACAACAACACTTCCCTATTCAAACAGGTGTAACCCGGTGATTGGTTCTCGGCCCTCTATTATTTGTTATTTATCTCTAATTGTTTACCTAATTATGAACCATTTTTTGCACTGATAAGACTACTACTGCACTTGCTGCTTACGGGTCACTTACTTCTCTACTAACCAGGCTAAACAGTGACCTAAGTTTACATTAGCAGGGCGCTAGTGTAACGCCCTTGAAATTAACTTTTCCAAAACTACCCTATTCTTTTTTATTAGTCCCACAAGAATATATTTAACATAACCCGGCAACTAACATTAAATCTCACTCCATAACCAGTGTTCATTTGTCGGAGTCCCACTCTATTCCCATTTAAGAAAGGCTATTCCCATCGCTTACTTAATGCGTAAAAATCAAATGGAATAAGAATATTGCTAAATACGCGACATTATTTGAGTTCGCCAATGTTACTCACGCTTTATTTTGTATTTATTCACATCCATTTTACCTACACAACGCGTGGGGCTGCACTTATCCTGCACATATAATCCCGTCACAGAACATACAAAATCAAACAATGGGGATTCTTACCTATAGTCCATTCCACACCAGCTCTTGTCAGCTACTTCGCGATTACCGCATAGGTACAAGTGGTCAACTTTATAAATTTAATGTTGTTGTCATCTTGTATAAATCACTTAACAACATCGTACCATGTAACATATTAAGTGGAGTTGAGCTTGTCGACAATACCTGAGCAGGTATTGCCTTAAAGGAAAATTTGCGTTTACCTTTAAAATGAACTAATAAGGGCAGACAAAAAGCCTTCTTTTTCAGTATTTCATTTAGGAATCATCTCCCGACTTGCAATTAAACAAACCTCGTCATTGCATATTAGTAAAAATGAAATAAACCATGTTTTATTACATAACTTTTTCGATATGACACATTCTTTTCCTGTCCCCAAAAATAATTGTGCTCGATTATTAATTGTGCCACGTACATCTTGGTAGTAGTTATATTCTGTAATCTTGTTTCTTCGGTTGTGTGATATTCCTCTGCACAACTATATATATTATTTTGTTTTGTCGCTCTTGTATTACCGGTATTATTTGGTAGTATTTTTGTAATATAACAGTTGTGTTGTAGGATTGATTATTATATCTATTATTGTTTCTTCTGTCTGTTTATTTTGTATTATGCTGCTTAATAGTGTTATTTGTTTTATATACTACCTCATAGAAGGTATATTAAAGCCTTGTGCTCTGGGTCTTCCTTCGGTATCTTCATTTATGTATTACACTTAATAGCTTAATAAAACATGATCATGATTCTGATACTGAACAGAATCGTTTATTTTCTTATTAAATAAGTGACTATATGGAATCTCTTGTAAAAAAACTAATTTGATAGATAACAAGTCAAAGTAACAGTCACGGAGGAATCAAGTATTGCATATAAAAAAAGCCAATACGTAGAAGAAAATACGGAATTGATTAGAAAGAAAAGGAAGGCTTTAAGATGACCCATGGCAGATGAGTATTAAATGTTAGCACATTAGAAAAATGATCTCCTAGATGCCAAAGTCAAAATTTAAAATTTAATCGCATTTTTCAAAAGGCACTCACTGAAAAGTAATAGAACGGATAAAAAAACTTTCTTATTAGTATGTTCCTAATAACTGCATTTTAGTTCTCCTTAAATTGTTAGAAATATCTTGCGGTTTTATTGGAAATGGTCGCGGGTTCCTTTTTGAGATAGTAATGAATTCCATATCAATATGATGTGAATTCCACAGTGCGTTTACCATAGGTAGTACAAATTCTCGGTAAAACGAAATTGTTGTTCAGCACCAACCTGGTGATGCTATAAACCATAATGGTAAAAATAGGACAGGCTGTAGCTCATATACAAACCTGTACAAGAAAATACATGAGAATCCCTGTTCAAACAGTAAATTGAGGCTTAGAAGTGGCTCCTGCAATCTGGCTGCGGCTTGTTTATGGACGCAGTTATCGCGAAGCTGTCTATAAAGAGACCTGCGTTTTTGCGCAAATATCATTTAAAGAATTTTACCTCAAGTTTTGTAGCGTAATTATATACGATGATTCGGATTGTTCAGTATAACACGTGGCGTTGTTATCTTTTTTGTTTGTGAGTAAAAAAAAACTAAAAGTTTGCCTTCATCTACGCCCCTCGCAGTGAGCGATTTTTACAACATGGCGGCTACGTCACTTCCGGTATCTCGAGTAAGGTGAAGCATCGCCTTCGAGATTGGTTTTCATTGTTATCTGAGTGGACTGCGTATGAAATACGCAGTCTAAAAAAACTAACACTATTTATTCACAAACCAGGCAAGTAAATTTGCCAAGTATTATATTGATTGACAAACAGGATTAAATGTGCTCTTCCTGCAAAATTGAGCAAGAACACAACAGCGCGAACTGCAAAATCGGTTCTTTTCTTTCTTATTCCTCTGTCCTTTTCTTTCCTATTCCTCTTTCATATTCCTCTTTCATATTCCTCTGTCAGCTCAAGTCCCTAATGCACAAGACCCTCCTGAACTTCATTGAGCAGACGGGCATTATCCTTTTCGTTTGAGCTATACCCTAAGGCTTGTGCACCATCGAAAAGATAGAAATGTTTTCATCATGATTTATTTACCGTTGTTTTGTTTGCCCTACGGGCCCGCAAGGTTAAAACAGCGCTGTCATGATTCGTGCTTATTTCTACCTGGTCTACCAATCAAAAGTGTGTTCCCTGTTTTCTCTAAAAACAACCGGGCAGTTATCACTAGCTAAAGTACATGCACACGTGCAAGGGCCTATTGCGGCACAGATACGAACCTTCTTTATGCAGTCTCCGGAGAGTAGTATTATTTCGAGAGCGATTCGAATTTATTTTAGCTTGCGATAATACAATATTATATTGGAGGCCGACATAGCCCCTCGAAATGACTCTCTGGGAAGGTATATAAACCGTTCGATGCGAAGCAATAGACCAGATGGCGCGCACGCGGACAGAAGCACCTTATACTGCGGATTGAATAAATGTGATGGGTTTATTGCATTCCTTTGTGAGTTTCGCACTTTTATCCGGTTGTTCTTACAATAGCTCGTCTACCGTGACCACGTTTTCAACCTTTTTTTGTTTATATAAGCAACAAATTTTTCATTTGCAGCTTGTTGCGACATTTTGCATATTTTTGTTTATAGAACTCGGATTTGTGTGCAGAGCCCAGACAATTTTTCTATTTATGAAAGGGACTCTTATCAAAACAAACTTGCAGAGTGTATATCTCTTTGAAGAGGACATCAGCAAGGGGCACTTAAACGTGCCACAAGATAAACAATACATATAGATATTCCAGGAATGATTGTTTTACGAAACCGTGCCGCGTTAGAAATTGTGAAAGTATACTTACAGAATACATGAGGCTTTGTTGATTTGTTTTAAAAATTTGGGCTCAAAGTTATAACTACATTTAAATTTACATAATGAATGAAGATATCTTGATGCCGCAGGATTCATTGTCGAATTGCCACAGTAATGCAATTGATATCTCAGCCCTCTGTTCATGGCTCAGTCTTGAAACATGCTAGTTACTTTTTTTACACCGTTCCGTAACAACAGAAATTGTGTTCTCCACAGAGCTTCACAAACGAACGATGGCTGTTCTCGACAGCTGCTTAGTTATAATTTTTCAATTGATTCGCACAACATAATCCATAACCTTGCGAAGATTTCACAATAAAACCAGTGCAATATTGCAAGCCATTCAACTCATGACAAGTCAAACGAGCAATTTCACATGAAAGTTGAACACTATACAGACTATTTGAACTTCGCGGTGATTTCACAATAAAAGCAGTGCAATATTACAAGCCATTCAACTTATTACAAGTCAAACGAGCAATTTCACATGAAAGTTGAACACTATACAGCTATTTGAAGAGACAGTTTGTCTCTTTAGATTAGGTTAGATGAAGTCAGGTTAACATAGGTTAGGCGTCGTTAGGTTAGTTGAGCTTACGTCAAGCAGAATAGAAAATTGGAAAACCTACGAGGTGGTTCGCTTGAAACGCGTGTAAACAGGCTCCACTTGTTTTGCAGGAAGCTACTAAGGGTGGACAATTTCAGGGCTTGTAATATTGCGTGGTTGTAATATTTTATTTTATTTCATAATACCCCTAAAGGCCCCCGAAGGGGTATTACATAGGGGGTACGGATACATGGAAAAAATTCGAGCTTTGCGCATATATTGCCCTTTATATCCTTCGAGCTCGCCTTTCTCTCCAGTGAACTTCGGTCGGCGGTGCAATGCTTACGTTAGCTGCAAAAATAGTCCCCATCTACATCTACGTCATTCATCGTGAAAGTGCCATGTTCAGGGTTGTTCTGCTGAACGCAATGTCGTAGCATCGAATATTGCCCGCAGTTGCCTGACTGATGGGCACAAAGTTTGAGAAACGTTTGGGTAATTACCTTTGGCTCTAAGAAGAAAACACGCTATAGTATTCAAAATGTAATCGCAGCACCCCTATCCCTATAACCCAACAAGCAACTTGGGGCATTTACCGTCTGTAATACGCAAAAACAGCTTCACAGCAAAAAAAAAAAATTGTTCGCCTTGATTTCTGGTCATGAAGAGTGCATTTGTACCAATCACGATGAAAAGTTGTTTTAGTTAAAACCTAATTACTTTAGTACCTGATTATTTATTAAATGGTTTACTGAACCATCCTCAAGTTATAATTTGCTCCAGCGTGTCAAGAACAGTACTTTAGGCTACACATTAGGGCTCCTGCGTTTAAATCAGGATTGTGACGTGCCAAACTCAGCGTAGGGTGTCTGATACGTTGGACATTGCATGGTTTAAGTGAATTGTGCATTCAACTGTATCTCTGTCATATGCGTCACAGAGGTTTGCCGAAGCTATGTAATTGTGTAGCCGTAATAACATAATAACGGCACACATATTAGACCATTTCAGGAGGCACCTTATAAGTAGTATACCATAAATTAAAGCCACGGCGGCCGCATTTCGATGGGAGCGAAATGCGAAAACACCAGTTCACTTAGATTTAGGTGCACGTTAAAGAACCCCAGGTGGTCCAATTTTCCGGAGTCCCCCACTACGGCGTGCCTCATAATCAGATCGTGGTTTGGGCACGTAAAACTTCTTAATTTACTTTTTTACCATATATTAATAGAAGATAAACTGTCTCTACGATAAATGTACAGTTGTATCCCGCCCTACCTGTTCGCGAAAATAAATATAAAGCCCGGTTATCAACTCAACCCGCTTTATTGGCGTGCGCTCAGAATTGCAGTTGTGCGCACCATGCGTGATATTTTATGACAAAATGTTTCACTGAAAACGTAAGTCGCTGCAGAGTCCATGCAGCAAATCTCAGGGAGGCGTAAGTATTGATAACAAGTTTGAGAACAAGAGAAGCTGAATGTTTGCACTCGCAAATACTGCCCACATGCCACACTCCTGGTGTACCTCCAAGGAGTAGAGATCGGGCCTTTGCGGCTTTTCCGCCCGTTATATTGTTCGGAAATTGGATTTTGTGGTGCACCGTTGAAATTTGCATAAGCTCTTCTCCGGGTGGCACTTAAAGTGGATCTACACCGCCCTGTGGTTCCTTTCAGGTTGGTGTCGCGCATCGCTTGCCGTTAGCAAAAAAAAAAACTTAATTCAATAAAGTTAATGCCTGCATATGTTATGGGTTCATTTCGTGATTTGCATTCTATATTTCTTGTTTATTCCTTTTCATCTGATCATTTTTTGCTTGATCGGATACACTTTTTTTACCTCGGAGGTTAAGGAAAAGGCCGAAAAAATAAAAAAAAGACCCCTGAGCTCCGACTAGCTTCACCTGCACATTTAGGACTGAATTGTTTGTTTTCAAGAGTCAGCTAACATTAAAAGTCAGGGGACTCTAACAGGTGTGATAGTTTATTTGAGTGCAAAACTACTTTTTGGTAAACCGTACCGTGAGTTTCAAATTTTATTTAGGGATTTTACGATGCTGAATTCAAAAGTAACATGAGTAGCCTAACAAACGACAAATATCACATTTTTTAACACGAAAGTGTTTTATGCCGGGGTCCACCAAGACTTCACTGACGTATTTCCGTCACGGAAATACGTCATAGAACATAATACAAAGAAAGAAACCAGAAGAAAAAGTTCCACAAACATGCAAAATTTGGAAATCGAACCCACGACCTCTCGGTCCGCGACGATAGATCGCCGAGCGTTTAACCCATTGCGCCACAAACGCATTTGCAGAGAGCTACACAGACGCGCCTTATATATCTAACACTCCTCCGTGTACCCG